>NC_054706.1:21964928-22092428 GCF_016097555.1 Gigantopelta aegis
TGTGATTTATTTGACTTTTATCTCCGAGAGACTGGGATAGGTGGACTAGCGTATCTCGCAGATTCCGAACTACGTGATGCGCACCGCAATGTTGAGCACATGGCTACGATTCCGAAAGGGAAATCCACCATGTGGCTTTATTGCTGACTTACAATTTAACTTTTCCTTTCATGATGATTATTTTTAGGATGAGTTTTATTAATAGCAAGGAGTCTACCTGTCACCTGACTGCAAATGAATAGATGATTACTGATGGGTGTATACTACCAAATCAAATCCCATAGACGACAATAAATCCCATAGACGACATAAACGCCCCGGATATAAATACTACCATCCCTCAAACTTAAAGTGAATCAGAAAAAAATTGGGGGTCAAGTTGCTCGTTTTTGAGATAACGGGTAGCGTCTATGACTACCCTAGTTCCGCACAGAATTCGAGTACTTTTTGTTTACAGGTACCCCATACATGTTTCAAGCACAAGGCTACTTGACACATTGGTACTAGATGAAATAAAATTGCATTTTTTTTTTACCCACATGAAACTATTATTTTTTACAACCAACACACTCACATTTATAACCAATCACAGGATTTGTGGTGTGCACTTCTCTATCATAAGTTGGGTGCACCTCGAACTTTGACCCAGCCGGAAGTTATTTGGTTTAGTACTACCTGATTGACCTCATCGAGGACGGATCTAGAGCTACACAACGGACTCTCTCACACCTAAACATTTAATATGTGCGGGTCTCTGCTTTGATAAACAATGTCGTGTGTGCGTGCGTACGCATGTGTGCGTTTGTCCTCTTAATTATTAACATTATTATTTCTACCTAGCATATCATGCATAGAAACTGGTTTACACCCACGACAGGCCTATTGGTATGGGGGGGGGGGGGAGGCGGACGGACGGGAGGGATAGCATTATTATACCGTTCAACATTCTCCTAATTTTAGCATTTAATTATTATTCCTTCTACTACCGAGACAATAACGACATGTCCGATTCAACATCACTGGATACTGTATAAGGTACACAAGATACGATAATTGTGGGTTCCCTTTTGAAGAGCGATTTTATGTGCCTGTTTTGCACTGGAAGGTTTACCTCGCGTTACGTCACGTACGGTAGTTGTTCGATCTGCTCCTGCTTACGTGAGCTATAAAACTGGTAAGCGGAGAATATGATGAGAGTGTATAAAAATGAGCCGCAATTGTTTTCGCAGATAGCAAACTGTCTCTGGGTGGCAATAAAGCACTTGCAGGTTGCGTCGCTCGTGTGCAGTTCTAGGGAATACCATCTTGTATGCAAATTAATAAATAATAATATCGTTTGTTTTCGTACTTTTATTCATTTTTTCAGACAGTTCAGGAAATGGGTCACTGGGTTAGTGCAATCGAGAAAACAATTAGACGTCTATTGCCGCCTATCAAAGTTTTTGGACGAATTGTTTCAACTTCATCAGTGGACGAATATTTGGTGATCGAATGCAGACTATTTTTAAGTCTGTTATTTACATGGGTTTTTTTTTAATATTGCATCATGATATATACAGCTGTAGTTTTCAGTTATCAAAACATTTTACAATTACCACGGTTTTCGATATACATGTACCCGTTTTGAGACTATAACCGTAAATAAAATGTGTTGAGTGCTTCGTTAAATAAACCGTTTCCTTCCTTCCTTCCTTCCTTCCTTCCTTCCTTCCTTCCTTCCTTCCTTCCTTCCTTCCGTTTTGGAACACGTTTTAGGTCTATCTTACTCCATGTACCTAGGCGGTGACTTGTATTTGATACACATCACAATATGTATTTTTCAATGTGGTACTGTAATGTCAGTTTGATTAAGCAGCAAAAAGGTTGTTGAGGTCGCCATGATATGCTGTCTACAGTAATATTCCAACGCGGCAATCTACCCATCGAATAGGTATTATTACCAAAGTCCATCGTTGCTTATCTTCAGTATTAAAGACTGGAAGGCAATTGTCACAGTAGAAGAGCGTTTTCTTGAAGTTCGATTGGGCGTACTGTGCTTTTCTCCCTTCCCAACCAATGCCTTTACGACTGCTACAAATTATCAAAGACGCTGGTTCGTACTGTTCTGTCTGTATTGTCTTGCTAATGGGTAAGAGTAGCACCTCCCCTTAGCAATTTTCTCATTCCAGGGGCGGTACGTAGCCCAGTGGTAAAGCGTTCGCTTGATGCGTGGTCGGTCTAGGATCGATCCTCGTCGATGGACCCATTGGGCTATTTCTCATTCCAACCAGTGCTCCACAACTGGTATAACAAAGGCCGTGGTATGTACTATCCTGTCTGTTGGATGGTGCATATAAAAGATCCCTTGCTGCTAATCGAAAAGAGTAGCCCACGAAGAGGCGACAGCGGGTTTCCTCTCTCAATATCTGTGTTGACCGTAATCATATGTCTAACACCATATAACCGTAAATAAAATGTGCTGAGTGCGTCGTTAAATAAAACATTTCCTTCCTCCCTTCCTTCTTCTCACTCCCATCGAACATGATTTTCAGTAAGCAAACGTCTAATAGCTGTATATGTAAAGTTTTGCTTAAAGAAGACACAAACAAACATCGTTCCACTCGGTATCAAATGAATCTCTTGTTTCATCGTGTGATGATCGTATCTATAAATTAATTATCGTTAGCTTTCAGGAGGAGGTCTGCGTGTGTTTTGTATTGACAGGTCGCTCGACTGGTAACCAGCACTCCACGCTACGACACTGGAATCGCATTGACACAGAAGTGAATGTAATCAATAGAACTGAGATCAGTCTGCTATCATAGTGTATATGAAACAAGACAGGTCATAGACGCTTGACTGACTTTTCAACAATCATCCAAGACTGAATAATGAATGGATGCAACAGAACTCTTAACACCGCTGTGAAAATAATACTCTGCCATTTGAACGTGAAACATATTTGGTAAAAGCACAGCCCAGATAGCTGACATGTGTGCCCAGGACAGTATGCTTGAACCGTAATTGGATATAAAGCACGGAAATAAGTTGAAATGAAATGGAAATGGTAAATACGCACAAAATCATCGTCATGCACTGCTTGGCATTGTTTCATATTGACATGCAGTTCTAGAAACTATGAAAACAAAGAGAAAAGAAAGAAAGAAATGTTTTATTTAACGACGCATTCAACACATTATACTTACGGTTATATGGCATCAGACATATGGTTAAGGACCATACAGATATTAAGAGAGGAAATCCGCTGTCGCCACTTTATGGGTTACTCTTTTCGATTAGCAGCAAGGGATCTTTCATATGCACTATCCCACAGACAAGGTAGTACATACCACGGCCTTTGATATACCAGTCGTGGTGCACTGGCTGGAACGAGAAATAGCGTAATGGGGCCACCGACGGGGATCGATCTCACACCGACCGCGCATCGAGCGAGCGCTGTACTACTGGGCTACGTCCCGCCCCATCATATGAAAAGAAAGTGAGGCGCCTTTGTCCATTCACAACAGCTTTATTGTTATTAACAAGATATTCGTGTATGGTGGTTAACCGATCGGTCGTAAGGTTGGCAGACCCCACTCAGAGTCAATTCTGATGGCTCGGTTTGACAGTGCACCGGTTACTTCCTCGACTTATACCTCATTATCAATTAACCATTAACCTACTGCCCTGGACGGACATCCCAGTTAACTGATAGGTATGTCCTGGACAGCGTGCTTTAATATGATTTATGCACGCTGCACCAAAATAAAAGTCAAGATGAGAAATGGAATGAATATTGTTATTTCATCGATGGTTTAATATTTACAACAGATCTAACAAAAAATGCTGTGCATGCAACTTTTCGAACACATATGTCTATTGCTGATATTAACACAAACAATTACAATAACAAGACATGCGATATGACTGTGCATTTATTTTTGTGAAGACTTCACGGAAACCACTACATCTCTGTTCAAGTACACGGGAAAGCAAAACATTAAATCTCAGTCGACTTACCTATTTGCATCCAAGACAACTGATTAAAAAATAAATATATCTTAATTAAAAATAGACAAAAACATTATTATATTCGTCAAAACCTTAGTTCTGCACAATACGGAGTCCAGTGAAGACTTCTGTGAATCGATGATAGCGTGTGCCTGGGAATCATTGTTGTCTGTAAGTACGGTGGGCTATAGAGGATGTTTTCCCGCCAAATGGACTGTCATCACAAAAGGCAGACGACATTCTCTGGATTGCCACGTCCGATTATTCAATTAGGTATACCCGGGTTTGTTTTGTTGTCCAGATTAGTCCTTCCGAGGCCAGCAATACGAGCCGGTGCAATCGATATTAAAACCGTGTGCTCCACTTTCTCAAGAGTGTTAATTGAATGGGAAAAGGGCCGACAAGCATAACACTGGAAGACCATTTGATGACGAGACATACAAATAACAGGAAATTCGTGGTTTCGGTGGCTTGTGTATATTTGTGGTATTTCTGTAAAACGCTGAATGAGAGTTACCGCATTCTAAGTCGCATTTCTGTACATGGTGGAATCAAAGGTTAGTTTTGACAAGGTCGCGTCGTCTCCCCATGATCGACTGTCAAGTGGTTCGACTACAAGAGGGTTGCCACCCCCAAGACTGGTTGAACAAAGCAAAATCTGCACATCCCTCATCATTAGTTACATATGTTTTGGTTGTTATTTTATTTATTATTGTTTTTCATGGGTGGGTCGGTAGTGTCGTTGTTTTAGGGTTGTTGTTTTTGGTTTTGGTTTTGTTTTTATTATTATTATTTACATTTTTTTATTGTTATTTTTTTGGAAAATTACAATTAGCAATATTTTTATTAGGAGACATTATGTACACATCTGAAGGCGATAAAATACTCGGTGTTTATACAGTCAAGATGGCTACGTCTCGAACTTCCATACCAACTTAACCTTGCTTGTACACAGTGCGGACGAGGGTCAGTTACATTTATGCAAGGCAAAAAAGTGACCGCTTGCATCTGTCTAAGTAAATACTATCCTATCTGCACGTTTAATCAACAGATGTCTTCACCGGTCGTCTTAGGGATGATGTATCGAAAACGTAGACGTCACGACTTTGATGGAGCTGCACGTCCTAAATACAGCGGACAAGTCCCATCTGTTACTAAACTTGCGGATACAACAAACGTGGCCGGTTTCAGTTCTGCAACACAACTCTGTGTGTGGGGTGGGGTGGGGTGGGGGGTGGGGGGTGGGGATGTCGAGGGTGATCTAATTCCAAATAGAAGCCGACTTGTATTTCTGTTACGGACTAATTGCATGTTACTTAATATGCAAATCTCCTTCTGTCTGTCTGTCTGGTCTGTGTAGTATATTTCAGTCCTCTCTCTCTCTCTCTCTCTCTCTCTCTCTCTCTCTCTCTCTCTCTCTCTCTCTCTCTCTCTCTCTCTCTCTCTCTCTCTCTCTCGTAATGGTTTTGTATCAACTTCTGACCCTGTCTCTTTTTTTCATCCTTCCATACTCATCACATTTTTGTATAAACTGCGCTTCACTAGCAAAACATGATGTTTGAATTTCCTAATGAAGTTACTGTACACCCCAAAATACACCTGCTTATTAAAAGACAAGAAGAGAAACGACAAAAAAGGAAAACATGGATGGTGTTGTGTGAAATTAATACGACGATTCAATTTCCCCGAGTGCCTTTAAAATGAATCACTTTAAGATTGAAACGAATCTTTCCCGACGTTATTCGCATTCTTCTGGAGATTTACAATAAAATCTTTCTTATTTTGGATCCTAGTCGAGGTCTGTACTTGTTTGTTCCAAGCATACGCTCTTTTTGACGTTTACGCTTTTGATGTGGCATTTAAAAATCTCCAGAATGGAAAACTGTTTGTGAAAGAAAGAAAAAACGTCAAAAGGAGAAGCTTGCAATTAATGCATTCTGCAATCAAACTGATGGAGATGTATCAAGTGGTGCTTGAACATGCCCAGCACATCAGACTAGACAGATTTACATAATGGGTAACAACTAAAGCTGTTTTCCTTTCTTCTTTTTTATCAGCGAAATGGATCAATAATCTATATTAGAAAAGTTTGAGTTCTGAAAAAGTAGAAAATATCCTTAAAGACACTCGTTCTAGTTCTTATTGTAATTTTATTTTCTCTCAGATATAACTCTAGTAGTATTTTAATATCATAATTTTACAACAAAGGGTTTGGTTATGTCGGTACACGTCTCCATTCAGGGTTGGTTTTAACTGCTCAGTGGGTATGGGTGTGTGTGTGGGGGGGGGGGGGGGGGGGGGGAGGACGTATCCACTAAACTCACATGCCACTCGATAACCACTAACAACCAACCATTAAGTTCTCCTGTTCCGGACAGAAAGCTCGAATGCCTGAGTTGTGTGCCAAACATAAAACAGTTGACCCTTAATTTTATATAAATACAAAAGTTAAGTTCAAATGAATGTTATCAAATCGTTTTATAAATGTAAACGATCTGAAGAAACATCTGTTCTACTGTTAGAAAAAATATGACACGTGCAATCATGAACATCTTATGATTTCATATCCACGCACAATAGCAGGCATTTCGGTCCCAGATTGAAAGGTTTTCTGCTTGTCTGCTGTTGTTGGGGTTCGGGGTTGTTGGGGTTTTTTTTTTTGGGGGGGGGGGTTTGTTGGGTTTTTTCTTCTTCTTTTTTTTTGGGGGGGGGGGTCTTTCTTTCTTTCTTCTTTTTTGTTGTTGTTTTTTTGGTTGTTTTTGTTGGGGGTTTTGGGTGGGTTTTTTGTTGTTGGCTTTGTTTTGTTTTTTTGGGGTTTTTTTTGGGGGGGAGTAAACTTTGCATCTTTCTATAACCACCATAGTCCATAAAAACTGACAGGCTTCTGATGGAGCAGGTTGAGTTGGATCCACCAGTTTTCTGGTATCAGTAAAATTTGAACTCTGCTGCCAAACACTCTTTTTCCATTTTGCACCTCAAATACTCTCGTATTCGAAATGGTTTGTACAAGTAGGTCTTTTTCACAATGTTTACTGGAGGGTCAAACTGACCACAACAATCACACATGTCAGCTTGCCGTAACAAGTATTTTGACCATGACCTTATTTTTGGTATTTAAAATAAGTGTGTTTTATTTAACGACACAACTAGAGCACAATGCTTTATTAAACATCGGCTATTGGATGTCAAACATCGGCTATTGGATGTCAAACATTTGGTAATTTTGAATATAGTCTTAGAAAAAAAAGCCGCTACATTTTTCCATTAGTGGCAAGGGATATTTTATATGCATATACCACGTCCTTTGATATATCAGTCGTGGTGCACCGGCTAGAACAAGAAATAGCTCAATGGGTCCATTGACGGGGATCGATCCCAGACCGGCCACGCATCGAGCGTGTGCTTTACCACTTGGCTACGTCCCGCCCCTTCTAGTATTTAGCAGGAAGTGGATTAGAGGCAAATGATTCAAAAGGTGTGATGAGGTGCCAAGTCTTAATCGACTGTTGAAGATGGGGGAACTGAATGTTAAGACAAAGGTGTTTACTGGAGTCAAGAAAGAAATAAATGTTTTATTTAACGACGCACTCAACACATTTATTTACGGTTATATGGCGTCAGACATATGGTTAAGGACCACACAGATTTTGAGAGGAAACCCGCTGTCGCCACTACATGGGCTACTCTTTCCGATTAGCAGCAAGGGATCTTTTATATGCACCATCCCATACACAGGATAGCACATACCACGGCCTTTGATGTGCCAGTCGTTGTGCACTGGCTGGAGCGAAAAATAGCCCAATGGGTCCACTGACGCGGATCGATTCCAAACCGACGACGTATTAAGAGTCTGGCGATACGGTGATGTGAATATTGGCAAGCATGGTCGGCTTGAGAAAACGTACGAAGAAGCTGGCATATCAGCATCTTCATACCAATAACATTAACACACGATCAAGGAATAACTGCATGTTTTCTAACTTCAACATGTACATATATATTTTGTTTTCTCACCGGTAAATCAGCTTTTAATATGACAATACTCTATTTGATATAGATCATCATGCGGTAGGTGATACGTTAATACAAATAACTTTTCTCTCTCTCTCTCTTTTTTTTTACTACGTATCTTATTTTATTTTCATCTCGGATTTTATTTTTGTCTGCTCAGCGAACGTTCATGGAAAATTACTTAAGATTGGAATGTAACAAATATGAGTTGTCTACAGTCACAAAGGGAAATAACTCTAACTAAATTGGCGAAACCGTACAATAAAGTTACGTAATGGTTCTGACTTTATTATTAGTTCGCAAAAGCCAACTATCGTTTTTGTAGACGATTAAAAGGATAGGAAGCGTATCTTGAAGCTGCCAAAGTCATCCAAAAACACCCCAATAAAAGAGTTATCGTTGCTGCCGAAGGTAAGAAGGGTGCGGAAAGGGTCGTTACAGATGCAGTTACTAGCATTAGCCAGAATGAAGCAGTGGCGGATCCAGGGAGGGGGTGTTACCCCCTTTAGCCAACAAGTAACAAAATTAGTATATCCTCACCCGGTACCAACCCATGACGCGACCTTGCTGGAAGCACACAGTACAATATATCCTTCTCAAGCGTGTTTCTTATTCTGTCTTTGTAGATTTTGCTGCTGGTGCTACAATACCTGCTACAGTTTGACAGCCTTACTCATCACCACCCCGACCCCCACCACCACCCCATCACACACACACACACACCTTCTGAAAATCCTAGATCCTCCCCTGTGAAGGTCATATGACCTGGGTAAAACATCTCAAAGGCAGCTCGGATTATGTTTTTGGCCATTCGTTTGAATTAGTTGGGGGTTATGGTATCCTTTAGAAAATTATGTTATGCCGTAGACTGTAGGGTGTATACTACCAAATCAAATCCCATAGACGACAATAGTAACATATGTGGCTAAAACTCCTACCTGCAGCATATCAATCGACATAAACGCCACGGATATAAATACTACCATCCCTCACACTTAAAGTGAATCAGAAACAAATTGGGGGTCAAGCTGCTTGTTTCTGAGATAACGGGTAGCGTCTATGACTACCCTAGTTCCGCACAAAATTCGAGTACTTTTTTTTACAAGTACCCCATACATGTTTCAAGCACAAGGCTATTTGACACATTGGTACTAGATGAAATAAAATTGCATATTTTTTTTGCCCAGATGAAACTACTATTTTTTACAACCAACACACTCACATTTATAACCAATCACAGGACTTGTGGTGTTCAATTCTCTATCAAAAGTTGGGTGCACCTCGAACTTTGACCCAGTCGGAAGTTATTTGGTTTAGTACTACCTGTATATACATTTCTAGAACTATTTCTATTGTGCAGATATATAGCCCTGGGACCTAATTCACTAAACTCTCGCAACTTTGCGATCTCGCAGTGCAATGCAAAAATGCTTGCAAAGAGTATGCTTTGTTGTCTAGAAGAGCCTAAGAGACCTTTGTGAATTAGGCTCTTGATTACATATTATTGTTTTGTAGTTCATATTAATCTCTTTTCAACTAATATATTTCATTTCATGGTAGCATAATCAATGACAATTCTCCGAAATTGTTAAAACGTTATAGCGTACAATAGTCGGAGATCAGCGTATACATTGATGGTTGTGTTCAAAGTGAACTCTATGTTATTGGGTGGGGTTGGGGTTATACCTTGATGGTTGTGTTCAAAGTTAACACTATGTTATCGGGTGGGGTGGGGGTTATACCTTGATGGTTGTGTTCAAAGTTAACACTATGTTATCGGGTGGGGGTTATACCTCGATGGTAGTGTACAAAGTTAACACTACGTTTTCGGGTGGGGGTGGGGGTTATACCTCGATGGTTGTGTACAAAGTTAACACTACGTTATCGGGTGGGGGTGGGGGTTATACCTTGATGGTTGTGTACAAAGTTAACACTATGTTATCGGGTGGGGGTAGGGGTTATACCTCGATGGTTGTGTTCAAAGTTAACACTATGCTATCGGGTGGGGGTTATACCTCGATGGGTGTGTACAAAGTTAACACTACTATATCGGGTGGGGGTGGGGGTTATACCTCGAAGGTTGTGTACAAAGTTAACACTGTGTTATCGGGTGGGGGTGGGGGTTATAACTTGATGATTGTGTTCAAAGTTAACACTATGTTATCGGGTGGGGGTTATACCTCGATGGTAGTGTACAAAGTTAACACTATGTTATCGGGTGGGGTGGGGGTTATACCTTGATGGTTGTGTACAAAGTTAACACTATGTTATCGGGTGGGGGTAGGGGTTATACCTCGATGGTTGTGTTCAAAGTTAACACTATGTTATCGGGTGGGGGTTATACCTCGATGGGTGTGTACAAAGTTAACACTACTATATCGGGTGGGGGTGGGGGTTATACCTCGAAGGTTGTGTACAAAGTTAACACTGTGTTATCGGGTGGGGGTGGGGGTTATACCTTGATGATTGTGTTCAAAGTTAACACTATGTTATCGGGTGGGGGGTGGGGTTATACCTTGATGGTTGTGTTCAAAGTTAACACTCTGTTATCGGGTGGGGGTGGGGTTATACCTTGATGGTTGTGTACAAAGGTAACAATATGTTATCGGGTGGGGGTGGGGGTTATACCGTGATGGTTGTGTACAAAGTTAACACTATGTTATCGGGTGGGGGTGGGGGTTATACCTTGATGGTTGTGTTCAAAGTTAACACTATGTTATCGGGTGGGGGTGGGGTTATACATAGATGGTTGTGTTCAAAGTTAACACTATGTTATCGGGTGGGGGTGGGGGTTATACCTTGATGGTTGTGTTCAAAGTTAACACTATGTTATGGGATGGGGGTCATATTTTGATGGTCGTGTACAAAGTTAACGCTATGTTATCGGGTGGGGTGGGTGCTATACCTTGATGGTTGTGTACAAATTTAACACTATGCTATGGGGAGGGTGTGTGTGTCATACCGTGATGGTTGGGTACAAAGTAACACTATGTTATCGGGTGGGGGTGGGAGTTATACCATGATGGTTGTGTACAAAGTTAACACTACGTTATCGGGTGGGGGTGGGGGTTATACCTTGATGGTTGTGTACAAAGTTAACACTATGTTATCGGGTTGGGGTGGAGGTTATACCTTGATGGTTGTGTACAAAGTTAACACTATGTTATCCGGTGGGGGTGGAGGTTATACCTTGATGGTTGTGAACAAAGTTAACACTATGTTATCGGGTGGGGGTGGGAGTTATACCTTGATGGATGTGTTAAAAGTTAACACTACTATATCGGGTGGGGGTGGGGGTTATACCTCGATGGTTGTGTACAAAGTTAACACTATGTTATCGGGTTGGGGTGGGGGTTATACCTTGATGGTTGTGTTCAAAGTTAACACTCTGTTTATCGGGTGGGGGTGGGGGTTATACCTTGATGGTTGTGTACAAAGTTAATAACATGTTATCGGGTGGGGGTGGGTGTTATACCGTGATGGTTGTGTACAAAGTTAACACTATGTTGTCGGGTGGGGGTGGGGTTATACCTTGATGGTTGTGTACAAAGTTAACACTATGGTATCGGGTGGGGGTGGGGGTTATACCTTGATGGTTGTGTTCAAAGTTAACACTATGTTATCGGGTGGGGGTGGGGGTTATACATATATGGTTGTGTTCTAAGTTAATACTTTGTTATCGGGTGGGGGTGGGGTTATACCTTGATGGTTGTGTTCAAAGTTAAGACTCTGTTATCGGGTGGGGGTGGGGTTATACCTTGATGGTTGTGTACAACGTTAACAATATGTTATCGGGTGGGGGTGGGGGTTATACCGTGATGGTTGTGTACAAAGTTAACGCTATGTTATCGGGTGGGGTGGGTGCTATACCTTGATGACTGTGTACAAATTTAACACTATGTTATCGGGTGGGGTGGGGGTTATACCTTGATGGTTGTGTACAAATTTAACACTATGCCAAGGGGAGAGGGTGGGTGTCATACCTTGATGGTTGTGTACAAAATTAACCCTACGTTATCGGGTGGGGGTGGGGGTTATACCTTGATGGTTGTGTACAAAGTTAACACTATGTTATCGGGTTGGGGTGGGGGTTATACCTTGATGGTTGTGTACAAAGTTAACACTATGTTATCGGGTGGGGGTGGAGGTTATACCTTGATGGTTGTGAACAAAGTTAACACTATGTTATCGGGTGGGGGTGGGAGTTATACCTTGATGGATGTGTTAAACGTTAACCCTACTATATCGGGTGGAGGTGGGGATTATACCTCGATGGTTGTGTACAAAGTTAACACTATGTTATCGGGTTGGTGTGTGGGTTATACCTTGATGGTTGTGTACAAAGTTAACACTATGTTATCGGTTTGGGGTGGGGGTTATACCTCGATGGTTGTGTACAAAGTTAACACTATGTTATCGGGTTGGGGTGGGGGTTATACCTCGATGGTTGTGTACAAAGTTAACACTATGTTATCGGGTTGGGGTGGGGGTTATATCTCGATGGTTGTGTACAAAGTTAACACTATGTTATCGGGTTGGGGTGGGGGGTTATATCTTGATTGCTGTGTACAAAGTTAATGCTATGTTATCGGGTGGGAGTGGGGATTGTTATGATAACTTTTTAAGATGTGCAATATAATAATTTGTACATCAACGACCCAATTTCATTTTCCTACCGCGAGACAGATATATAAACTTCCGGGGGAAAAGGTACCATAATTATTTTTAAGACAAATAAAATATTCGTTGATAAATAACTACAACAAGAACAACAAGAACAGCAACAACTACTACTACTACTACTACTACTACTACTACTACTACTACTACTAATACTAATAATAATAATTAAGCTGACGGGATGCGGGATTTGGCAGTAATAATATCAATGATAATAAAAACAAATAATATTTATTTAAATAATGAATACGTGGGGGGGGGGGGTTCTTTCATTCATTTTCTACTACATTTATTTAGTTGTTCCTTCATTCCCAATGGTCCATGCTTTAGGACATAATAGTAGTATAAAGAGTCACTGGAAATAGGATCAAAAGTGGTCTCTTAAGCTAGGGCCTGGGAAAAAAGGGCATAGTACACTAGATGAATAATTAATGTGTAAAATATACGTCGTATACGTCGATGTTCTGGTTATTAAAATGCAATACTGAATTATGCGGTAAGTAAACGTCAATATAATTATATCAATTAAAACTTTTAAATGTGCATCATGCATTAAAAATAGAAGAATTAATTAACTAAATCCATTTATTTATTTATTTATAATTTATATTTTATTTTATGCTATTTTATTTTATTTTATTTTATTGTATTTTATTATTTTATTATTTGTTAGGCGTACATGTTTAATATAGTCACCCACCTGGAATGTAGTACGAACACACCCTTGGTTTCGAATCGTCTAATCGCAGAAAGCACGAGGTGGTATTCCGTGTTTGTATACTAAATATTGTCTGTGTTTCACACGCCGGAATAGAACTGAAACTCTATACTACAAAAATTTTCTTCACTTTTCTTGTTGCTCGTCTGTTTATCTATAGATCTTCGTCTGTAATAGTTTATGTTTAGTCGTATTTCCTGAATACTTCCACTGGAATAGGTCAAAGGTGGCCAGAAATAGCTAATCACCCCGACTAAGTACACTCCCCCAATTGCCAATTCTAAGCATTCTTATCGTTGTATTTCATGCCATAGGTGTACCCGAATTTCAAAATAGCAACGCTCTCAGGTTAAGATTAATTTATGCCATTTATTGCTAATGGTTCTATGTTCATTGTTTAATGCATTATAAATATATTCACAGGTAGGTGCACCCAGTTCATAAATGTAATCCACAAGGGGGGCTGCGGATGTCTGTAACAAACAAGCACCGTTCATTGTGTGGCTATTAATCTGAGAATATGCTATCAGTTTGATTAATAATTCAGCAATATTCATGACATGGATGTTGAATGTAAACTACAAAAGTTAAACAACCATGCCTGCAATTAAAACTCAGTTAGCGTACGTCGTCTGCGTTCTTTTGCTGTGATACCAAGCTGATTCAATTCGCGTTTCGAAAGCTGCGATCTTTCTATTATACGACATAAACATAACATATTTACGACCACATATTGCGACAATGGATCGCTGTTATCGATCCTATTTATGACAGTCATGCGGTGAGACCATGTTTTTATATTTGGCTTTTGTTGGTTGTTTAAAGTGTGTCTACATATAGCGGCATACACACCTATGTATATACTGTCACCCATATTCTTTAAGGTAGTACTAAACCAAATAACTTCCGGCTCGGTCAAAGTTCGAATTCGACTTTTGTTAGAGAAGTGAACACCACAAGTCCTGTGATTTGTTATAAATGTGAGCATGTTGGTTGTAAAAAAAATTAGTTTCATCTGGGCTAAAAATGTGTGCAATTCTATTTCATCTAGTACCACTGTGTCAAATAGAAACATGTATGGGGTACCTGTAAAAAATGTACTCGAATTTTGTGCTGAACTAGGGTAGTCATAGACGCTACCCGTTATCTCAGAAATAAGTAGCTTGACCACCAATTTTTTCTGATTCATTTTAAGGATGATGAGTGGTAGCATTTATATCCATGGCGTTTATGTCAATTGATACGCTGCAGGTGGGAGTTTTAACCACATATGTTACTATTGTCGTCTATGGGATTTTATTTGGTAGTCTACACCCTATTAAATAGATCACGAGTTGTGGCACATGCAATATTCGTTCTCAAATTCAAATATTTTATGGGGTGTTTTGTTTGTAAGACGCTGTTTTGGGGGAGCAGTGCAAGAGTTTGGGTTGCGTGAACAATACACTCTGATGGGTATCGGTAAGAAAAAACCCACACATCGCCACATAATCGTGCTGGCTACCCTGATAAGATAGCTCAAACCATGATATTTGTAACACAGACCATGACATTAGCGGGTCCAGAGGGTGTCATTGGTGTCCCGTAACCCACCGCCCGCCCCGCCCCGGCCTGAGGTGCCCTTTTTAATTATAAATTTTAAAAATTAATCATCCACAAAATAGGGTAACAGGACAGTAGTAAAACTGCACTAAATTGCCCTGAGCACGCGACTATGAGAATCTTTATTTCAACAAGTTTCAGACTAATATGTCCCGGATCCCGAACCCCCTACACATTTCGCTTCCTTTTTCGTCAAACTCAGATTATCTTTTTCAAAACTGTGGGATCCCCACCTTTACAAAATCATGGATCCGTCCTTGCATGAAATGCTCATAAACATTGTAAAGACGTCATTTGTCTGCCGAGAGTTATCAATACTATGCCCGTTGTACTTCAAGCGAACGTTTTACGACTGAGCAATATTCCTTTTTCAATGGTGGTTCCCTTGCACTGAATAAATAGCTGTTTATCTTTATTTCGTGCAACTCTTCTAACGCACCAGCCCTACTTTATCACCAGTCGTGTAACACAGGTTTGAACAGGGAGGGGTGAGATTACGTTTTCATTAAGATACATCAAAGTACATTTCCACTTACGGTTCATACACCTTTCTAACTCTGTATGAACAAAGCATCAACGTATTCAAAACAGTATGTAGGGGCGGGGCGTAACTCAGTGGTACAACGCTCGCCTGAGGCGCGACCGATCTAGGATCGATTCCCGTCGGTGGGCCCATTAGGCTATTTGTCGTTCTAGCCAGTGCTCCACAACTGGTTTAACAAAAGCCGTGGTATGTACTGTCTTGTCTGTAAAAGAGCCTCTGCTGCTAATAAAATTGATTTAAAACAACATCAGGCGGAGTTTAACATTACGTTTGACAAAGTCGTGACTTCTCTCACGAAACGAAGTCAAATATTTTCTATTGCAAGGCCGTTACGACCCTGGGGCCCATTTCACTAAACATCGGAAGTTTACGTCTGCTACTAGCAGTTATACGGGTCGTGCGTTCACACGTTTTTGGCATCAATTTAACGCAGAAAATTACATCATTACAGAAGCTGGAGTATTTTAAGGGCAAAAGAAAATGAAATATGTGTATTTCTAACTATATTTGTCGAACTATAATAGTAACAAGAACTGTGGTTTAGTCGTAGATTTACATTTACGTACGAAACTAGGCTTACGATGTTTTGTGAAATTGGGCTCAGGACACCTTTTAAGTATTTCTGACTTGACAAATAGCAACGAACACAAGACGAGAGGTCAATTATAGATCTGTTTTTCTTCTACTTTTTTTTCGGGGGGGGGGGGGGGCGAGTTAAGATTTTAAGGATGATTTACATTATAATATGGGTTAAAAGCGATCTGACTTGTTACTGAATACAATGTATCTGAACAGAAAGGCAATCTTCCGCGTTTGTTTGAAATACGACGCGTCGAAGGATCGAGTCCCATACGGGAAGACTGACCTCAAACCAGTCTTTGAACTTTCATGACCCAGGTGACAAAGGTCGCATTAATTGCTGTGCTGTATGCGGTGGTAGGGTGTGTGTGCTAGACACCCTTAGTGCTAATGAAAGCTGAAATTATTGGTGTTGAGATGCAGGGTTCTTCTCTCATTTTCTATACCAAGTGTTTTGAGTATCAGGAGTAAAACATTTAACAGACGTTGAATAAATCAGTTCCTCGTGTCTATAGGTAGACGCACATCATGAATTCAAACTCTGATATCGATCATCTTTATTTTAAAAAGACCAACAGTTACTGAAAATGTTTTCTTTGAAAAAGGGGCGGGACATAACCCAGTGGTAAAACGCTCGCTTGATGCGCGGTCGGTTTGGGATCGATCCCCGTCGGTAGGTCCATAGGGCTATTTCTTGTTCCAGCCAATGCACCACGACTGGTAAATCAAAGGTCGTGGTATGTGCTATCCCGTTTGCGGGAAAATGCATATAAAAGACCCCTTTCTGTATTAGAGTACATTTAGCGGGTTTCCTCTGATGACTATATGTCAAATGTACTCTAGTGATCTCGTTCAAGAACCCAAACTTGTTTTTCTCTTCTTTTTTTCTTTGAAGGATAAGAGAAGTCTGGGTTTTTTAACATAACCTCTGCCCTTGTCAGAGATGTGTGTGTCCACGATAGAAACACCTTCCAAAGGTGTGACCGTTTTATTGGCTCCAGCACATTCTCTTGGCGGAACGTGACAAATCAATGCCCAGCACTGCGACCACTGGTTATTATATTAATGGTGTGAAGTTCCAATCACTCGGCTATACGTAGTCTACGGTGACCTTCTGTTTCTGTTAATGCAGGCGACATCATCTGATGACCAACACTCGCCCAACATATTGTTTTGTCTTTGAATATTGCGCAGTCTTGTTCGTTTGAAAGGTGTCAGGTTAAGTGGGGCGACGGGTTAAGGCTACAAACTACCCTGCACTAGGTGAAGCGGTGTCATGGATTCGTTGAAGAACGTAGTGTTCGCTACAAGACGTAGCCCAACACATTGGTTTTAATTAGAGACGCTTTTCGTGTGAGCGTGTCCATTCCCAAAGTAAATGCAACTGATTGTTTCTGGACACTGGTAATTGTTATGTTAATTCTCTTTTCTTTTGATTCAAGTTGAAGGCTGTTTTAACACCGTTTACCCTCGGTATTCTAAATTAAATTATGGCGGCTAAATAATGAGATTACGGCACGTAGTATTTCAAAACGTCCCTAGAGATGAGCACTGTATTAACACGTCAACATTATATAACAGGGTAAACCAAACGTCTGTCAGTAACCATTTTGGCATTTAATATAGCAAGAACAATGTTTTGATTTAGTAAACTAGTCGGGGAGGCAGTTATCTTGATGGTGGTGCAAGAAGGATGGAATATCAGTGAAGGATCTCCTCGTTAGTCACTGTCCTCCTATAGACTAGATAGAGATTCATAGAATCAACCACTATTTTCCCAAACGTCCATTCGACTCTGCATTGAGCAGAGACACGGCCCTGATCTCGTATTACGGTTTTGTCGTTCAGACTGTATAACAAAGTGTATGAATTTGGTCTATATAATATCATTATTAGAAAATATGTTTGCATTACTATCATTCCATTTACACAGTTGGGCTTTCGGAATAACGAAAACATATTGTGTATTATCTGCACTCAGAATGTTTTATACGCAATTCAGCCAAGTCATTTTGTTGGACAACTTTTCTCAGTCAGTGTTCATATCATCATCTGACGCATAATCATCCACGGCCCCTGTGACGGAGCCAGCCGTCTGCACATTAACTTTTGACCGGGGTCTGAAACAACTGGAGTAGCACTTTAATGTTCGAAAGCCAGTACATGGAGTAATTAACCCAAGAAGGTTCCCTGTATTAGTTAGATGGTATTTGTATTGTTGGTAGTTTTAGAGAATTAGTGTGGCCATTATTTCGCCACTCGTCCATAAATGGTAGGACTGCCAGAGATGGGACCCATCTGCCAAGAATCCAACTAGGGGATATAAGCTGAGAGTTCGTTCTGTATAGGAACTTGGGGTGGCAAGCACGTATAGAGAGGTGGTGGAAACGCTGTCTGCTGGGCGAACTTTATTAGTCCAGTGGACATAGGTAACTATATTTTACTGCTCTGTAGTAACTGAAAGGTATTTTGTTGTGGCATTCAAGTATTATAACTATGTGTATTCTTGTTTTGCTCAGTGGGGGGAGGACAGCTGGTAATCTAAGTCAGACCGACTAAAGTAAACTGTAGGCGTCGCTTACCCCCAAAAAAAATATATGGAGGTTATAATATCTATAACTGGTAATCCTAATATCATGACCTGGTAAATTATAGGTCCTCTGAATATTGGATGTAGAGAAGACTGAGGATAATAATTAATTATTCTAAGGTTGGGTTACGGTTTATCTGTGAGTGGTAGCTATATCCCTAATTGCCAAGTGATTAAGTTTACGTGTGGTGCTCAGCCTAGAGGTGGTGTGACACCGGTTTTAACTGGCCATGTAAGTGCTGTAACACTTACCTGGTATTATAGAATACATATTTGAAACTAAACTTGTGTTGTTGTCTTTCTAGTGAATTTAACGTGGGTTAATAGTAAATATAAATACGATCCTGTTCCTTGAATACCCCTAGAGCCAAGCCACTCGGGTAGAAAACTACCCGATACAGGGAGATCTATTTGTATAAGTTGGGGATATTTGGAAAAATGCTGTTACATCCATTGCGGGCTTCTGATTCTGTTACCGGGGAACTAAGTGGTGGGAGCAGTTGCCGGTAACGGCGTTTAGAACCCCGTGACAGCCCCCTCCCACGAATTGATCGTAGCGCTAATATCACCTTAATAGCATAATTACCGTATGCACTTAAAGTGATCTTAGCGCTCAGATCGCTTCGTGGATCGAGGCCCAGGACAGTTGACGAGATATGTTCTAGCAGCATGAATAATCTGTTTAACAGTGCAAAGATTGGAACAACAGAACCATTAACACTTTACAATTCTTATCTCTACACAAGTAAGGGTCAAAGAGACATTACAGCAAGGCCATGACTATTACCATGTAATGCCTAAAGAAAAACTGCCTGGTCTTAGAACGCACCCTCCATACTTAGCTTTTGTAGCAGGACTGCCACCCCCACTTCCAAAGACTGGGATCTTCCTGCAGGAACACGATTGTGTGGCATATTTGTTGATGTTACTACCTGATTGTCGTTTGAACAGACTAGTCATCTTGTTTGGGTTGACGGGAGTTTAATGTTCAACTTTCAGCGTCCAGTTACAACTTGATAGTTCATATACCATTGTATTCGCAGTTGCGCCATTACATTATATCACTATAGGAAGCAGTTTCTCTGTTTTGGGTCTTTTCTGATTCTGTCTTTCTTGTTTTCCTTACTTTTAAGTAGTTGCTATTCAATATGTTATAGTTTTGGGATTGAGCGGTATGACTGAAATACAACCCGTTCAGTCACCTGTAAACATCTTGGGGGTCGGGTGTTCAGCTTAGGCAACTGCTTGAAACATTCAATGCCTTTTTTTCGCAAATCAAAGCACTGCAACAACTTAGCTGAACCTTCCATGCAAAGCATCGAGACTATCTGAGCCTGCAAATACAGGAATTACTGGCTGGTTTTGTTTTGGTCACAGCGTCATCATGCACTGATTAGCGTTGAAAAACACAACTGTTTGTCATCAATTCCACAGTAACAAGACAATTAGTATATCTGGGGCCTAATTCACAAAGCTCTCTTAGGCTCTGCTAAACACCGAAGCATCCTCTTTGCAAGTCTTTTTGCATTGCACTGCGATATCGCAAATTTGTGAGAGTTTAGTGAATTAGGCCCCTGGACGACAAAACCGTAATATGTTATCAGGGCCGTATCTCTGTACAATGCAGAATCGAATGGGCATTTGGTAAAATAGTGCTTGATTCCATGAATCTCTATCTAGTGCCTCGTCTATAGGAGGTCAGCAACTCCCGAGGAGATCCTTTTCTGGACATTTTATTCCTCTTGCACCAACACAAAGATGACTGCCACTCCCAGACTAGTTTATGAGGGAGGAAAAAATAGAAAGAAATGTTTTATTTAACGACGCACTCAACACATTTTATTTACGGTTATTTGGCGTCAGACATATGGTTACGGATAACACAGATTTTGAGAGGAAACCCGCTGTCGCCACTTCATGGGCTACTCTTTCCGATTAGCAGCAAGGGATATTTTATTTGCGCTTCCCACGGACAGGATAGCAGAAACCATGGCCTTTGTTGAACCAGTTATGGATCACTGGTCGGTGCAAGTGGTTTACACCTACCCATTGAGCCTTGCGGAGCACTCACTCAGGGTTTGGAGTCGGTATTTGGATTAAAAAGTCCATGCCTCGACTGGGATCCGAACCCAGTACCTACCAGCCTGTTGACCGATGGCCTAACCACGACACCACCGAGGCCGGTATGAGGGAGGAAGATGTTTACGTGTAGCTGCTTCGTTGTGGTTGTTAGGAAACTGATTTATAGTGTTGGGTATCGGTTGAAATTTTATCATCACCATTTGAATTATAAGCACTTTGCAATCTATCGTCGTCTTCATTGGAATAGACCCTACAAATCACTAAATGTACCTTTAATAACTACTCAATATCCTTTTTTCTTCAAATACACATCAAACACAATCATCAGCTCCAACATATTTATTTCAAATCCATCATCTAACCTGGAGGAATAATTACAGTTAACATTTCCCCACACAATCGATTATTGATTTGTTTTAATCGATCATCACATCCGTAAAGCCGATAAATGTTAGATTACAATCGATCATTGGAACATCACAGCTGATTTATACCAATCTGATGTAACAGAGCCGCGTTCCCTGTAGATACAAGAACATTCTTATAGCCTAATTCTCAATGAGTCGATGTTCTGCTTGCTGAAGACATTTTCAGCCTGCCTTTGGTCTTGCTCTTGCTAACCGGCCTCGGTGGCGTCGTGGTTAGGCTATCGGTCTACAGGCTGGTAGGTACTGGGTTCGGATCCCAGTCGAGGCATGGGATTTTTAATCCAGATACCGACTCCAAACCCTGAGTGAGTGCTCCGCAAGGCTCAATGGGTAGGTGTAAACCACTTACACCGACCAGTGATCCATAACTGGTTCAACAAAGGCCGCGGTTTGTGCTATCCTGCCTGTTGGAAGCACAAATAAAAGATCCCTTGCTGCTAATCGGAAAGAGTAGCCCATGTAGTGGCGACAGCGGGTTTCCTCTCAAAATCTGTGTGGTCCTTAACAATATGTCTGACGTCATATAACCGTAAATAAAATGTGTTGAGTGCGTCGTTAAATAAAACATTTCTTTCTTTCTTTCTGCTCTTGCTCTTGCTCAGAAGAACCGTAAATTGTGTTGAGTATTTCACTGCGTAGAAATATTCTTTGAACTCCCACTCTCTCGCTTAGATAGCTTTTTGTTACATTATAATGCTTATTAAATACGATAGGAACTGCAATTCAATTAATTGCTATGTAATGATATGGATTAAGTGATTGATAAATCGTTGACTGTTTTCAACTGACAACTTTTGGTAAATGTTGAACTACAGTCATACCGTTTATGGCATGGTGACCACTGGACATCAAAACAGAAGGTAATGATAGCTTTGTTTAAAACGAGTAAAAGATACATCCAAATTAGAATGCTAGGATGATTTATAAAAAAAAAAAAAATGTTTTATTTAACGACGCACTCAACACCTTTTACTTAGGGTTATATGGCGTCAGACATATGGTTAAGGACCACACAGATATTGAGAGAGAAAACCCGCTGTCGGCAGTTCATGAGCTACTCTTGTTCGATTAGCAGCAAGGGATTTTTTGCATGCACCATCCCACAAACAGTGTAGTACATATCACGGCCTTTGATATACCAGTTGTGGTACATTGGCTGGAACGAGAAATAGCCCAATTGGTCCACCGACGGGGATCGATCCCAGACCGACCTCGCATCGTCCCGCCCAGTATAATTTATTTTCTACATCAGCACTGTGGTTGCAAGACTAGACACTTTGATTTGTACAGTCGAATATTGTACAAACATTTAGGAACAGAACTTAATACACGAGGTTGTGATCTATCTAAATTAATATTAACTTTTTCTACATCAGCACTGTGGTTGCAAGACTAGACACTTTGATTTGTACAGTCGAATATTGTACAAACATTTAGGAACAGAACTTAACACACGAGGTTGTGATCTATCTAAATTAATATTAACTTTTTATACAGAAGACTTTGCCTCCCGATGCCAAATGATTATTTTTATCGTGCAAATATTCAATTAAAAGTTTACGCACGCTGTCCTCGGCAACTTGGTATGTCTGTAAGAACAGAAGCTAATGGTTAGTAGTTAGTGGTTAGTGAGAGAGAAAGGTCGATGAAGAGTTCTTACACACATGTATAAGTCAATCACAATATGAACTACACAGTTTTCGGTGATTTTGTGGTCCAGATAGCTGTGGGTGCCCATGCCAGCGTGTTTGAACCTTAATTGGATATAAGCACAAAAAATAAGTATTAGTGGATAAATGAATGGATGAATGAATGAATGAATGAATGACTATTTAACGACACCTCAGCACAAAAATATACATCGGCTATTGGGTGTCACAAAAGGTAAGTATATGAAACTATTATTTATATAATTGTGTAAATGAATGAAAGAAAGAAATGTTTTATTTAACGACGCACTCAACACATTTTATTTACGGTTATATGGCGTCAGACATATGGTTAAGGACCACACAGATTTTAAGAGGAAACCCGCTGTCGCCACTACATGGGCTACTCTTTCCGATTAGCAGCAAGGGATCTTTTATTTGTGCTTCCCACAGGCAGGATAGCATAAACCATGGTCTTTGTTGAACCACTTATGGATCACTGGTCGGTGCAAGTGGTTTACACCTACCCACTGAGCCTTGCGGAGCACTCACTCAGGGTTTAGAGTCGGTATCTGGATTTAAAAATTCCATGCCTCGACTGGGATCCGAACCCAGTACCTACCAGCCTCTAGACCGATGGCCTAACCACTACGCCACCGAGGCCAGTGTAAATGAATGAAGACATGCATTATGATTCGGGTATTTATTGCGGTCGCAAAAAATAGCCTACAGTTTACAGTTTCGTTGCATAAACGTCTAGTGTTTACATTTACAATTACACACATACGTGTGCAGTTCAGATATATTTATGAGAGCCTTTTAGAGTTGTATTGTTACAAATAAATATTAACTGAACATAATATAACTCACAAAGAAGAAATTGTTGGAATGGTAGTGTTTACAAATCTAAATTAAAGTTAAAGTTTGTTTTGTCTAACGACACGACTGGAGCACATTGATTTATTAATCATCGGCTGTTAGAAGTTAAATATCTGGTAATTGTGCCGTAGTCGTAGAGAGGAAACTCGCTATAGCTTTCCATTAGTATCAAGAAATGTTTTTCTATGCACCATCCCAGATAAGATAGTACATACTTATCGGAAGTCGGACTCTGGATAGGCGTGTTCGAAACCCTAGTGGTATAAGAGCACGTTAAACTAGTTATCTATCTACCATCCCACAGGCATGACAGCACATACCACGACTTTTGAAATACCAGTCGTGGTGCATTGGCTGATCCCAAACCAAACAAATCTAGGAAAATGTTATGTAACCATTCGACAAATTGCGCTCATTGCTCACAGCTGGTTAAGCATGCTCACCATGCATTTACTGTTTTGCAGTTGGTTAACTGGGTTCTGTCTCTTTTTTATTTCAGGCGAGAATTACAACAGTCATTTGTGTGACTGTTGCTAGTAACAATATTCCCGGCGTCCCTTAAGTAATCATCTGCCATTGTCATTTACATATAGATGAAATTAACTATCGACATTAACTTACCACCCTTCATGCTATTCAAACACTGCCTGTTATCGTTTTCAACCTCGAACTGAGCAGTGTATCGACCAAGAGACAATATTTTTATAATCATGAATAATGAATTTTGTTTTATCCCAGCTGGCACAGCAGGGAGGTTCTTTTTTATATAATAATATAAATAAATCCAAATTGTTTAATTAATTTTTTTGAGTGGCTATTGGTAAAACAATGTTTGACACGTTTACATATTATAATCCTTGTTTGTTTGTTTGGGGGGGGGGGGTTTGGGGTTTTTTTTTTCAAAGCTAACATATAATTTCGTTATATTACTATTAATGGCACATCACCTACCCACTGAGCCGTTAATTAATAACTTATAGTGTTCTCTTCATGACGGATATTTACAATGTGGTGGATTTTTAATGAAGGCATGACTTACCATGAATCATCTTTTAATTTGTCATGTTTCAGATACGTGTTCAAACATATACATACTCACACAGACATACACATAGATGCGTGAAGACAGACGGACAGACGGGCAGACACGTGGATAAGTAGATAGATAGATAGATAGATAGATAGATAGACAGATAGATTTATAGATAGATGCAGAAAGACAGAGAGACATAGTGGCTTTACACCTACCCACTGAGCCATTAAGAACTCGCTCTGGGTT
Organism: Gigantopelta aegis; assembly: GCF_016097555.1. Classification (NCBI taxonomy): domain Eukaryota; kingdom Metazoa; phylum Mollusca; class Gastropoda; order Neomphalida; family Peltospiridae; genus Gigantopelta; species Gigantopelta aegis. The sequence goes on from NC_054706.1 coordinate 21,989,960, forward strand.
GCGAACGCTGTACCTACCAGTCTGTAGTCCGATGACTTAATCACTGCGCCACCGAGGCCGATGTCCCTCTATTTGCAATTAGAGTTCTATATATATTACCCAGGCATACTGTTGCTAAACTAGACAGAAATTCGGGTTACGAATGTTGTGTTAATTGGACGGATTTATGTGATTGTTGTCAGACTCTTTGGCCCTTCAAATGTTAATAAACGTCTGGCTTATGGGCTCTTGACTGGCGGACGTGTTTGATGTTCCCGGGCGTCGCCGCGTGGCCCCCAGATAGTGAACGCACTGTGTTCATCAGATGTCGGGGATGCATTACGCTGGACTCTAACCCGAAGCTAATTGACTACTATTTATTCGTTTCCACTAAATTATGGATAAGTAATCTGGTAAATGGCTTTCTGACAGACACGTGTTTGCTCTAACGGTAAAACTAGATTGCAGGTAATGAAGACACCGTCTTTGATTGGTGGCACTTGCAGGAAATCTAGTGCTCAGTGATTATCATTTAATGATTAGAAAGCGTCAAAGATTGAAATTTGTGTTTGGTATCGGAAACAGATTCTGCACCGAATGCGCTTTGATGTTGTTTGGTGTAGGCGTTAATAATTAGGGGGTTTCGTGGGGATTTTCTTTTTCTAAACAGATGAAAGCTGGACTATATGATATATGCATGGTGCAATGTCAAAACAGTGGTCGACTGGTTATAATCACAAACAAATATATCATCAAATTAGACACATGTGTATGCAGAATTATAAGAATCCATCATATGCGGCCATATGGGATAGCAAAAGTGCGTCCGATATGGAAATTTCGGTCTGGCACCAGGCTTACCGGGTCCCCGACTTGTCACGGGTGTACTTTGTTGTAACCAATATGACTGCATAATTATGCTAGATTACTTTATCTCCCATCCATTCGGTTAATAAACTGCTATTTTACACAAACAAAGAAAGAGGGTTCAAAACGTAACTTTCTATTTTTCCATTGTATCTCACATGAGCTACTTTTGTCTTGCATATGCTGGGTTAAGAGAAAAATGCCTTCATCACCGCCGCGTAGTATTTTATAAACAGTTTACCACAACATGTAAGATGTGGTACTTAATAACCTATGCGTAGCCCAGTGTTAAAGCGTTCGCTTGATGCGTGGTCGGTCTGGGATTGATCCCCGTCGGTAGACCCACTGGGCTATTTCTCGCTCCAGCCAGTGCACCACGACTGGTATATCAAATGCCGTGGTATGTGCTATCCTGTCTATGGAATGGTGTATATAAAAGATCCCTTGCGGCTAATCGAAAAGAGTAGCCCATGAAGTGGCGACATCGGGTTTCCTCTCTCAATATCTGTGCGGTCCTTAATCATATGTTCGACGCCATATAACCGTAAATAAAATGTGTTGAGTGCGTCGTTAAATAAAACATTTCCTTCCTTAATACGCTATCATACTTGAACACATTCACTGGGGGGATCTCGGAGAATGTGCCCAAGCTAGTCGTGCTTGAACCTTCAGTAGATGTGAGCACAAGTCAAATGGCTGATTGATTGATCATATGTTCCGTGTTTGTTTCATGTGTTAAATAAAATGTAACACTACAGATTGACAAGATAACATATATAATGCATGTTTTAAGTTTTAAAATTCCAACTTAAAACTGTTGTTAATGTCTGACTATCTCACATCACTAACTCGCATGAACTCGTAATACTACAATAGACGTGATCTCTGGATTGTCCGCACCTACTGTAAACAGTATTAAAATACAGAAATACACTATTTGGGGTTTGTTCCTTAGTCTTCTTTGTGGATTATGGGATAAACAATATTTTTATGACAAAAGATATCGGTGTTTGTTTGTTGTTGTTTTGTTTTTTTTGTAGGTTTTTTTTTGGGGGGGGGGGGGGGGTTGTGGGGGGGGGGTGGGGGGGGGGTGTGTTATAAGCCGAATGACGAGTTTATGAACATAACAATGGAGTTAGTTCCCCTTATTTTCAAGCGTAACTATTTTTGCTAGGCGTATTCCACGTGTCTCTGTAACATGAGGCATTTCTGTCTTACACCGCCACCACCATCACCACCATCACAACAACCACCACCATCACAACTACCGTCACATCCATCACAACTACCATCACATCCATCACAACCATCACAGCCACCACCATCACAACCACAACCATCACCATCACAACCACCACCACCACCACCACCATCATTATAACCATCACCATCACAACCACCACCATCACAATCACCACCACCACCGCATAGTACATGTGTACTTTAAAACCGGTACAAAACAATTTACAAAAATGTATAACACCCATGTCCCCTTCTAAGCAAAACACATTGGTAATGCATGTAAGTGCAACGCTCAGACAAGTATTTTGCTGGGGGGGGGGGGGGGGGGGGGGGGGGTTTGGACGTCCAATAGCCGATGATAAGACAAAACAATCAATGTGCTCTAGTGGCGCCGTTAAATAAAACACACTTTACTTTTTTTGTGCAATTTTATGCTTCGTCCAACAGGCGAAATGGTCTGAAGACGTCATTGTACCGACTGCATGCGCAGGAACAATCACAGATCTGTCAACAATCGTAATTATTGAACAGATAAACAATGTGACCGAGTGGGGAGATGCATGCCAAACTTTCCCTTGAGGCTTTGTTTTAATAATTTAAATACGATTTATCGATTGTCCATTTATTAATGGTCGAAACTATTTTACTAGAATGCCCAGTGGATATTCTGAAATTCCATTAAAACTTGTGAAACGCTAGCGTTTGTATTAAATCTGCGATCACAAACAAACACTGTATTGTACTTGTTTGACGTATGGAACAAATTATGCAAAACAAACGTTACGAGTAAATGATCACTGTTTATCGATGGTACCAAGGCTTAATTAATCAACGGCTGTAAAACGTAACTATTACAAGCATAGGCTTCTGCAACTCCTTGCAATTAATTATACTGGTTAAACACATTTGAGAACGATCTGGCGTGATTCCTTTCTTGTGTTTTGTTAATTTCTGTCGTCTTATGCTTCAGTCTATCCTGTTGATACTAGTCCTATATGTCTTATGCTTCAGTCTATCCTGTTGATACTAGTCCTATATGTCCTTATGCTTCAGTCTATCCTGTTGATACTAGTCCTATATGTCTTATGCTTCTTCCTTTTCTTCTTACTAGTCCTTTTTCTTCAGTTTTTCATTAGTTAAATGTGTAAAACTAGTTTTGAATTGACAAAAATAATGGATGAATGAACGTAAAATATTTTGAATTGAAAAAATGAACGAATTTTTTTTACATGACTTCTCTCTCTCTCTCTCTCTCTCTCTCTCTCTCTCTCTCTCTCTCTCTCTCTCTCTGGTAGGGGATGGGACGTAGCCCAGTGATACAGCGCTTCCGTAACGCGCGGTCGGTCTAGGATCGATCCCCGTCGGTGGACCCATTGGGTTATTTCTCGTTCCAGCCAGTGCATATAAAAGATCCATTGCTGCTAATAGTAAAGATTAACCCATGAAGTGGCGACAGCGGGTTTCCTCTTTCAATATCTGTGTCGTCCTTAACCATATGTCCAACGCAATATAACCGACTCAAACATCAAAGCTAACATGATAATAACTGGTAAATGAGACCTTTCATTATACAGTTCCTTTACGGTTGACTCACTTTTATACACATTATTCTAATAAAGTTCTGTGGATGTTAAAAACAAATCCTTTTCGGAGACTAAACTGTACACAACATTAACATTTATATAATGTGTGTAAGTGTGTTAATACGTCTTCGTGTAGGCTGAATCGTTTTCCTGGAATTGTCACTTTAAATTGTTACAAGAGCTTCCTCTATCTCGGCCGAAGTCTGTGTTTGACATTTGCGCCAAAAATAGTGATCAAGTGCCGACTGCGATAAATTGATTGACCCATAGTCACTTGTTTCATTCGGCGGAGTGTGCATTAGATATGACCCGGTGTTGATCTTTTCAGTTACCAATGCACGATGTCTACACAAGAAAGGAAAATTAATATAAGTAATGTTTGTTAATGGTTAATCTCAAAGTTGACCTACTCGAGACGGTTTTCATGAATTGGGGTTGGCAGCCACTTCATTTAATAATCCCATAAGATGGCAACAAGCGAATTGGCAGTGCTTCCAAGTGCATTCAAAAAGGTTTTATGGAAGACATTTATGGTATATTTCCCGATTTTACTGGCTAATGTGGTGTCTAATGCTTTGCGATTTTGTTTTACCTTGTGAATGCTTTTGATGAAAATAGTGTACAATTATAGTATGTTTACCGATGCAATGCTATTTTTTGTTGAAAATCTTGTAGATATACGTATTTCAATTTTTAAATTTATTCATTTGTATATGTGATAACAATGGACTTGGCAATTATTTGTGGGTGTCCATAGTGTGTCAGGGACTAATCGCCACCCATGCATGAGTGCATGTTACCACGATTTTGTCAAAACATCCCTTGGATTTTGTTTCATTCTGATATAAAAATGTAATTGTTGGACCTGTTGTGGTTACACTTTTATTGTGTGGAATATGCTTTTTTTTATATGGAATTATATAATTAAAGTTAATTACGTTAGGAAATATAACCTTTACCCCATACGTGTTACAAATAAACAAATATGTGCTACCTAACACTTGAAGATTATTTTGAGAATGGTATACGTGTGTTGGAGGGCTGCAATTTGGCTATAGTCATCTTCATAATCATCACCTGTTTCAAATGTTTGTCTTGCTATAATTGCCACTTCCCGGCGCTTAATAGACTCTCCCACCCCCGGTCATCTCCAGCACACTGGCTAAAAGGTCAGGTATGGCGATATTATGTATTAAACTCAAGTACATTTTGCCAGAAATTGTGCATGCTGAACAATTCTCTCCAATGCTTCGCGCCATGCCAAACTAGCAAAATGGAAGTAATTTGATGCGCTATTTCCAAATCTAATTACGAATATTTAGCTCCGAGTGACCACGGCAATGGGCATTGTCCTCAGAAGTATTGGCTCTCGTGTGCAAAAAGAAAATTTATCCAATTTGTGTGAATTTACCGTCATTAATTCATTGAGAGGTCCATTTTGTGGCAGACAGCTGATTGATATACGTTTAAAATCAAACTAAATGGCAGGTGCGCTGAATTCGCGCGATCTTGATTACCATCGAATACGTTCATCTCTTGATGGGGTCATCTATGCATACAGTTATATATATAATTATATTGGCACGATAAGTTTCTATATTTTCAGTCACTTACCAAAGGAATGAACATTGTTCAAAATTACGTATTCTTTTATTTTCAGTTGATTATTCTAATTTTTAAAATCGTTTTAAAAACAAGTTTTAATTTAAAAATAAGAAATAAATTGTTATTTAAAAACGATTTTGTTTTGTATAGGTGACAAGGCATTCAAAGCATGTAGACATACTACTATGGAAAAAGGTATAGTTATGAAATAAAACAGCTAATTGTATTAATGTTTCGTTTTACGTGAATTGCAGGATATATAAAATAACTGGTTACTGACTTAAAATATCGTCTTTAGCCTACTCAGCCCGATATCTTAAGACAGTCTGTCTGTCTGTCTGTCTGTCTGTCTCTCTCTCTCTATCTCTCTCTCTCTATCTCTCTCTCTCTCTCTCTCTCTCTCTCTCTCTCTCTCTCTCTCTCTCTCTCTCTCTCTCTCTCTCTCTCTCTCTCTCTCTCTCTCTATATATATATAGATATATATATATATATATATATATATATATATATATATATATATATATATATATATACTCTGTCAAAAAGAAACGCATAGGCGAAATATTCATGGAATTATTTCTTTAATACAAAGTGGCATAATTTCGTTATTTATGATCGTATCACAGTCACATTTGACATGAGTGTGTGACAATGTTCTTGCTATGGACTGGCGGCAGCGCAGGTGTTTTCGTCACCAAACAGCGTCGCATGAAGGTGCTGAAATCAGTACCTTGTGTGGCCACTAGCAGCAGCAATCACTGCGCGACATCTCCTTGGCATAGACTGAATGAGTGAATCCGGGCACGTGGAATCCTAGCCCATTCTTCCTGCAGTGCATGTGACAGTTGCGGAAGCGTCTGAGGCTCCGGGTCACGCTGGTGTACACGTCTGTCCAGTTCGTCCCATAGATGGGTTGAGATCTGGCGATCTTGATTGCCATGGCAGCACATTAATGTTCTCATTCTGTAGGAAATCCATTGTTACGCGTGCCGTATGCGGCATTGTCCTGCTGAAAGAGTTCTCTCTGTCGATCCAAAATGGGAAGCATGTGACGGCGGTAGCGTACAGCTGTCAGCTTGCCTTGTACGAACACAAGTTCACTTTTGCCGGTGTATGAGATGGCTCCCCACATCATGACACTCCTTCCACTGAATCTGTCAAATTGGGCGACGCAGTTGTTGGCAAAACGTTCATTGCGGCGTCTGTAAACACGCTGTCGTCCATCACGTCGCTGTAGAATGAAACGTGACTCGTCGCTGAACCATACTCGCCGCCAGTTTCCCAAGTTCCACCCCTGTACATTCGTGTACCAGCGAACACGTAAATGTCGATGCTGACGTCGCAGGACGGGGCCAACATACGGTCTCCTAGCCCGTAAACCAGCTTCTCGAAGTCGGTTCCGAATGGTTTGTGCAGACACCCTTCTCAAACCAGGTATGCGTCCAGCAGTGTTCGTTGCTGTGGCAGGTGACGCAAATGCAAAACCCGGTTGTAGCGATCTTGTGCTGCAGTTGTTATGCGAGGTCTTCCACTTCTGGGCCGGTCTTTAGCTGATTGAAACTGCTGATACCTGCCCCAGAGACGTGAAATGATGCTCTGATGGACGTTCATGTGGCGTGCGACTGCTGACTGCGATTCACCTAACTGGAGGCGGCCTATTGCAATGTTTCGATTCGGCAGGTTTAGTCTTGGCATCTTGTAACTCGTCTACGTCGAAATGGAAATGAGGCATCATTGCGAGCATTGCAGCTTTAAATACCCATCACTACCCCAATTTTTCCCGCGAGTATCACGTGCATTCGCCAAAATCGGACCATTTTACGCCGATTTCCTGCAATTGTCGCACAACGTGCCACAACGTGCGTTAAATTTGTTTTAGGGTGCATTTACGCATGCTGTCCCATTCCAGGAACATTAACAAACATGGTCATTCAGAAACATTGTACAAAAAGACGATATTTTGTAAAATCAAANGGGTGGGGGTTTCACTTTTCTATCTTTCACGCATCTTTCGTTTAGCGTTCCATCAATTTATTCATCAAATGAAATATTGCATTAAAGGTGCTACTTCCATGTATTTATTAAATGCGCATTGATCAGTTAAAAAATGATCCAAATGTATTTGGGATTTGATAATGCCAATCGATTAATTGATTGCATGAATATATGAATGAATGAATGTTTGAATGCATGCATTAATGGAATGACAAATCGATGCACGAATAACTAATATATATTATGTGCATGATAAATCTCTCTCTCTCTCTCTCTCTCTCTCTCTCTCTCTCTCTCTCTCTCTCTCTCTCTCTCTCTCTCTCTCTCTCTCTCTCTCTCTCTCTCTCTCTCTCTCCCCAACCATTAATGATTAACCCCTGTTTGGGACAGATAGTCCAGATAGCTGAACAGCAAAGACACGATTGGGGCGGGACGTAGCCCAGTGATAAAGCGTTCACTGGATGTGTGGTCGGTCTAGGATCAATCCCCATCGAGGGACCCATTGGGGACCCAGGCAATGCTCCACAACTGCTGTAACGAAGGCTGTGATATGTACTATCCTGCCTGTGGAATGTTTATATAAACGATCCCTTTCTGCTAATCGAAAACAGTAGCCCATGAAGTGGCGACAGCGGGTTTCCTTGCTCAGTATCTGTGTGGTCCTTAACCATATGTCTGACAACATATAACCGTAAATAAAATGTTTCGAGTGCGTCGTTAAATAAAAATTTCCTTCCTTTCTTTTCGATTGGCAGCAGACCATATTTTATATGTACCAGCCCACAGACAGGATAGTACATTCCACGTCCGTGGGGCACTGGCTGCAAAGAGAAGTAGCCCAAGGGACGTATCAACCTGGGTCCCTATTTTCGAAGCCATCTTAGCGCTACGAAATCGTAAAACCGTCGTAGGTTGTGACGTCACTACAGCGCACGCCATAGTGACGTCATAGCTTACGATGATTTCAAGCGAGTTCGTCACCACTGGGTGACTTCGTTCTCCAAGTAAACGGCATGCCTGAACTTTTATTCGGTATAAACATGACAATAACCAAATATTAAATGAAAACTATATTATTATGGGTGGGTACTGTGAGAGTTTTTATTGCGATATGTATTGTTTACAGTAGCGTCAACCAACTTTAAGAAAAACACATGCACATTAAGCGATGCCAATAATAAAGAAATGTTTACTTATGTTCAAATATATTTTTTTTTTTAAACTCGTTTTGATTAATAAAGTATTATTTAAATTACCATAAGGATTATTTGTAAATGTAATAGCGAATTTAAAGCCGCACACCCTAGTTCCATCCAGCGAAAATAAATTATAATTTGGTTAATCTACAAACCTGTAACACACTTAGATCACGTTTTTATCAAATGGAGTGAAAAAGCAGGTTTTGTATCGAATATAATACCATGAGAATCCCCATGTCCTAATTGCTTGAAATAATTTTGAAAGTTAGTATTCTGATGTCACCGGTAGATGTCGCTCGAAGCACAATGCCTACGTCACGACAAATTTCACAGACTTGGGGTGCGTTCGTTTCACTTCTCCTGGACATGTTCCAACTGTTCTGTCCTGGTTGTATCCCCTCTCCAGACTTAGCAAAATTATTGGTTTTAAGGGTTTGTAACGTTTTGTATTGAGACACTTACTTGTCTGAACTTTATTGTTACTGAAAATGTTCACGAACTGTGAAGAAAAATCTCACAAATGAACAACAACAAATCGGATGTTGATTGCGCGAACCGTGCACGAGAAAACAAACCGAACCAAAATGATAACGGTCACGTGATATACCAACGTCTGTGACATTGAAATGGAAATATCCCCTCTAAAAAATAGATTGAACCTCGCTTGCTTAACGGTTTTTTCTCGACAGCACGTCTTATGAAAAAATGCAAAAAATTAATTTCGTGGTTTTACAAACATCAGGATTACCAAAAAAGCACTTCAGGTGAATGGAAATGTGTATTCTAAATAATAAAATGTAAGTAAAGTGCAATTTTATTTGTGGAAAATGGGGTTTAATAACGAAAAACAACGCCGTAATGGTTAACAAATAGCCGTAACTAGGGTGTGTCCCTTTAACTGCACGTGATGTACTATTTGTGTAATCTTTTGTATCATATTTGTTTTTCTTTCCTTCACATTCTTTTGTATATAATACATTTCTTTACACTGGTTATCCTTGAATGTATACATGTAGTTTATTTTTACAGCTATGTAATATAGGTCGCCAACTATATTGTATGATGATAGAAGAGGGCCTCGTAAGTTGTCAAACTTGTGCCCAATTCTTTTGTTCTTTGTACAATAAAATATGTTTACAATCAATTTATCATTTGAAACATTAAATATCTGGATCACATCAGATCATGTCAGATCCATGTTTATCTACGAAAACACAGACAGTAAGCTGGTCAAAAGGTTAAAGTATGATTTAGTTAACGACACCACTGGATCACATTGATTTATTAGTCATCGGCTACTGGATGTCAAACATTTGGTAATTTTGACATATAGTACATGTATTAGTCTTGTTTTTGCATTAGTAGCAAGGGCTATTTTATATGCACAATCCCACAGACAAGATAGCACATACCACGGCCTTTGAACGGAACGAGAAACAGCCCAATGGGCCCACCGACAGGCATCGATCCAAGACCGACCGCCCATCAGGCGATCGCTTTAAAACCGGGATAATCTGACAGACCAGGGTTTCCGACCGACAACGGACTTGCATTGAAACCCAGAAATTGCCGAATCTATTTGTACACGTTTATTAACCAATGTATAGTAATATATTTTATTTACACTTTGAATCATAATATATCAGTACAACCGATCACACAGCGCATATTTTAAATACATTTAAATACACAACAGACGAAAAACTAATTAGTAATAATTAATTATTAATTCATTATAATAATATTGGATTCAAAAGAAAAACTAACTCCTAAGTTTTAGTTTAAAGCAAAAAAAAACAACAACTAATAATGTCTTACCTTTTTTCGATGATATTCTCATATGCAATGACCAAATGTTTTCTGGACATACCCCCATGTCAAGTCGACGAACACAAAACAAAAACTAGCCCCCACGCGCACACAATTGCTAGAGTAGTCTCCGTACGGTATTAGAGCACCATGTCGTGTAAATGATTAACAACCCGTGATGATATTTAGATAATGTTTAACGTTATTTTTCCCTACTCGTGTTCAATGGCTCGGCATCGATTCGATATTGAGTTGTGCATAGGTGATAAATAGATACGTTACAGCCAGTGGAAGCGATCAAACGCAGTACGCCATTAGCTTTTTTAAAGCACTAATAAGCGTCGATTGCTGTCTTTTGCGGCTGTGAATGTAAAATTAATCAAAAGCAAATATATTAACTGTGCTTTGATTCCAGGCCGATTATTTGAAAGCCCGCGGACCGACAAATTGCCAGCGAGTGATGGAGATTTCGGAATAATAATGAAATTAGCTAACACTTACTGGAAGTAATCAGATAACCACGATGCATGTTTAATGGGCCCAGGCAATAAACGTTGCACACCTAGAAAGCTATTTGCGGCCATTTAGCCCATTCACTCTGCGCAGTGACGCCTCGCTAAGAGCTGTTACACGCTTGAGACCGAAATGAGAGGGAAAACATTTACGTTCGGTTATTGCTTAAGGATTTGTAATATGTTTAGTGTTTATATTTGTTTTTTGTTTTTTTTAAAGAGCAAGAAGGAGCGCGCATGGGGTTGGGGTGTGGGTTGGGGTGGTAGAGCGATGTAAACTTAATTATGTTTAATATTTTGTTTATTCAGCATCTGTGTCATACAAGGCTCATGCACCTACCCACTGAGCCTTGCGGAGCACTCACTCAGGGTTTGGAGTCGGTTTCTGGATTAAAAATCCCATGCCTCGACTGGGATCCGAACCCAGTACCTACCAGCCTGTAGAGCGATGGCTTAACCACGACGCCACCGAGGCCGGTCCGCGAGCGTTAGAACGACCAGAAACACTTTCGATAAGAGACACTGATATTCAAAACTAGAAAATGCATTTAGTAAAGTCAAGTTTGTTTTGTTTAGCGACACCACTAGAGCACATTGATTTATTAATTATCGGCTATTGGATGTCAAACAGTCTTAGAAAGGAAACTCGCTGCATGTTTCCATTAGTAGCAAGGAATGTTTTATATGCATTTTCCTACAGACAGGACAGAACATAATACGGTATTTGACCAGTTGCGGTGCACTGGTTAGAACGAGAAAAAACCCGGATCCACTTAGGTGGCTCGATCCTTCGCCGCAAGCACCTCGGGCTAGCATTCAAGGGGAGGGATAGAACTCGGTTGGGTGCTATGTCAAAGTTTGACATCCAATAGCCGATGATTAATTAATCAATGTGCTCTAGTGGTGTCGTTAAACAAAACAAACTTGTTTTCTTCCTTTTTTTCAACCGACTGAGCTTAGTCTCTCCTCCCCCCCCCCCCCCCCCCCACCCCGGTACATTCAAAGACAGGACATATATATTTGGAACAAAAATTCATATTTGGGTTACTGCGAACTTTAGGATGACTTTAGCATGCAATTTCTCACGTTAAAAATTATCTGTTAGTTTGAAAGTAGACGGAGAACGCAAGCGACCTATGCCGAAGCTGACTAAAGTTCACTTTTATCTTCTTTTCCTTGTCGATAACACTTGGAAGTTGCATCAAGGAAACCTAGTTTAGTCATGGTAGCACTTCTCGTTTCTTTCAATAATTCAATCACCAGTGTTATCAATCACTGTACGACATTTTTATTGCCCATGTCAAAAATATAATGAGGTGTCATTTTTGGCTATGCTGCACAATGTAACCTCCGTGTAGATGATCAAATTTCAAGAAAAATAGTATAATGGATAACGAATCTATCGAACTGTTGTTTTTCACTTTCCAAGCCGTATATGTTGGAGTTTTTCTTAATATTCTTGACCACAGACTCAGGAGCCTAACATTTTTCGAAACTATCTTTCCTTCTTTTATACCTTAAAATCGTTTCTAAAATTCGTTTAAAATTATGTGCTATGGAATGAAAGGAAAATAATCTTTAGCGACAGCTAATTACAATCTTAAACTAGGGATATTTTATGTTTAAAATACTATTAACACTTTGTCTTTCATGTCAACTGATCTTCGTGCTTATATCCAATTAAGGTTTAAGCACGCTGTCCTGGGCACACACCTCAACTATCTGCGTTGTCTGTCCAGTACAGTGGGTTAGTTATTAGTTGGTTAGTTGTTAGTGAGAGAGAAGAGGGTGTAGTGGCCTTACACCTACCCATTGAGCCCTTAAGAACTCGCTCTGGGTTGGAGCCGGTACCGGGCTGCGAACTGTAGTCCGATGTCTAAACCATTGCGCCACCGAGGCCGGTACACTTTGTCTAAGTGGTGAGCGAGATTACTTGTACCGAACTGCCGCAATTGATGTTAAAATGCATTGTTATTTTCAGTTGCGTGCGTGGTTACGCTGTATTTTGACCATTCTACCGGCCTCGGTGGCGTCGTGGCAGGCTGGTAGGTACTGGTATCGGATCCCAGTCGAGGCATGGGATTTTTAATCCAGATACCGACTCCAAACCCTGAGTGAGTGCTCCGCAAGGCTCAATGGGTAGGTGTAAACCACTTACACCGACCAGTGATCCACAACTGGTTCAACAAAGGCCATGGTGTGTGCTATCCTGCCTGTGGGAAGCGCAAATAAAAGATCCCTTGCTGCTAATCAGAAGAGTAGCCCATGTAGTGGCGACAGGGGGTTTCCCCTCAAAATCTGTGTGGTCCTTAACCGTATGTCTGACGCCATATAACCGTAAATAAAATGTGTTGAGTGCGTCGTTAAATAAAACATTTCTTTCTATAACCTTCTTATCACTTTGGTAAGAATAATTAAAAAGAATTTGACAGCTAAGGACTCTGCTCACTATGAGTGCCACTGCTAGGCTAGGGTATATAGGCTCGGATTTTCTCAAATATCTTTCATACATCTATGCAGCAGCAACGACCCTTCGCCTAGATGGGAGCCGACGCTGGAATACGAACTCATTACCTACCTGCCTCAAGAAAAGGGCCGATTGCTTAAAGACTGCTCCAACAAAGCCGCACGATAACTTTACAATTACATCTAGGCGATGACCACATTAGCGTAATAATCTCTGAATGACGTCATCGGTTGTCTTACAGTAGTGGTTAAGCCATCGGACTTAAGGCTGGTAGGTACTGAGTTCGCCTCCCGGTACAGGCTTCCAACCAATTAAATGCGAGTTTAACGACTCAATGGGCAGGTGCAGATGTAATGACACTACATCGACTTCCCTCTCACTAACCACTAGTTCAGATAGCTGAGGTATGTGCCCAGGGCAGCGTGCTTGAATCTTAATTTGATATAATCACGAAAATAACAATAAATGATAAAATTGACGCGAACGTTCCTTGTGATTACGAAACTCTCTTTAGACTGGTTTTTTGGCGCCTAACGTTAAATGAATATGACAGGACGGGAACCAGTCATATATTTGTTGCTCGCAAGAAACGTTATGCAGTGAACGCGGACCCGATCACAGGAGCATGGCATAGTGAACTGCGAGTCATAAACTCAATGCTGGTTACAGATTACTGACCGACAACGTCAGTAACGCACAACAAAAAAAGGATAGATAGTTTTTTGGGGTTAGACTGCTGTCTCACTTTATGTAATAATTCGCTATTAAAACTGTCGGAATGGCGTAGATGTTGCCCCAAATCAATCAATATAAGAAATTAATTTGGAACATTGTCCGTTCATGAAAGGAAACAAAACACTCTTGTGTCTGTTAGGATTTTTTTTCTTTTTTTTTTCTTCTTCTTCTTCTTCTTCTTCTTTCGTTCTTTCTTTCTTTTTTTTTCTTCTTTTTTTTTGGGGGGGCGTGGGGTGGGGGGTGTAGGTGGGATGAGGGTTGGTGTTACATTGTACATTTGAGTTTGTAAAGTTTTGGATATTGACCTACTGCTTTGGTTTTCTTTATTTTATCTTTTAAAGTTGAATATTTTGTTGAGCTGACAAAGACAGATAGAAAGGAGGGGACAGTCTACCAATGACACAGGCAGAGGGAATGGAAAGAGAGGATGTGGGTGGGAGTTGTTGGGGTGGGAAGAGGAGAGAGAAATAAAGAAAGCAAGAGAGACGGGGGGGGGGGGGGGTGCAGACAAGCAAACAGATATGCAAAGAGAATATAATGTTTACCGCAGGGCGGTACGTAGCCCAATGGTACAGCGCTCGCTCGATGCATGGTCGGTGTGGGATCGATTACTGTCGGTGCGCTCATTGGGCTATTTCTGTTCCAGACAGTGCACCACGACTGGTATATCAAAGACCGTGGTATATACTACCCTGTCTGTGGGATGGTGCATTTAAAAGATCACATGCTGCTAATCGAAAAGAGAAGTCCATGAAGTGGCGACAGCGGGTTTCCTCCCGCAGTGTCTGTGTGGTCCATATGTCTGACGCCATATAACCGTAAATAAAATGTGTTGAGTGCGTCGTTAAATAAAACATTTCTTTCTTTCTGTTTTTTTTTTTTTTTTTTTTTTTTGGGCGGGGGGGGGTGTTTATCGCAGTTCTTAGCATTACAAATCTAAATATTAACCATACAGTGTACACATGTATTACAAAAGATAACCAAGATAACCATGCCAAAAGTCTGAATCCTCTATTTAGCCTTAAACAACAAAAATGTATACCGTGTGGTCGTAAGAATTATAATAAACACTATATATATAACCTGCTGTGATCTCGTGTCCGGATAATGAAGATACCTTCTAACATACGACGAGGACCCTTTCGTTCTATAGTGTGATTAAATACAAAAGACACTAATTGTGAGTGGAAACAATCTAAGAGTAATGAACCTGGCATACGGCAGAGATCGCCAAGTCATCGGAGAGGGATGCCAAACAGCTGACGGAAATTCAAGGAAGAACGAAAGTCTGTTGACCGGTCATTTTCTGTACACCCGGCACAAATATAGTTAATTAAATGGAACAAAATATAAACATGGCTGAAGGTCTAGTGGATAGATGGACGAAAGACTACACACGTGAATGAATAAAAGGACTAAGGAACGAACGAAAGTATGAATGGATGAATGAATCAATCAATCAATGAGTCAATCGATCGGTAAAAAGTTTGTTTTGTTTAACGACACCACAAGAGCACATTGATATATTAATCATCGGCTATTGGATGTCAAACACTTGATACTTTTTACATATAGTCTTAGAGAGGAAACCCGCTACATTATTTCTATTAATAGCAAGGGATCTTTTATATGCACCATCGCACATACAGGATATCACATACCATGGCCTTTGATATACCAGTCGTGGTGCACTGGCTTTATAGTGAACTATAGACTGTCAAAATGGTCTACAATGTTCACAAGTTATCATTTTAACAGACACAAACACTGACTGAATTCCAACTGACTAATTTTAAATAAATTAAACAAAACTACAATATATATATATTTTTTTTTTGAAAGGATAATTGATATATTAATTGTATTTAATAACTTATTTCTTGTCGTGCTTATGTCCAAATAAGGTTCAAATATGCTGTCCTGGGCAAACTCCTCAGCCTTCTGGACTCTCTGTCGAGGACAGTGGGTTAGTGGTTACATACTATATTTTACACAAATGTTGTAAAAGGTTAACTTTCGAATAAATAAAAAAATCCGATGATTTCTGGGTTTTTTCTTTTTTTTTCTTCTCTAACAAGCCTCAGGTTTCCTTAATTTGTGTGATTTACAAAACTGTTTTGCACACAGCTGTTCGGATGCGTTTGTAACTTTGTCAGGTGTATATTGCAGACTGCGAGAACACCGGTACCTGGGGCGTCAAACTGTCAGTCAGTGGCGAATGCCAGTTGTTTTTAGATCCGCACAACTAAAAATGCGTGCCATTTGGCTGATCAGGAATGCCAATATTTTAATAAAGTAAACTAACATGCATTGCTTTTGCTACAGAAAACAGATTTCATTGCAAATTTAGGTTTTAAAAACAAATACAAAATCATTATGATTAACTTTTGGAAATTGCTACAATATTAAGGAAGTAATGATATTTATTTTTGGCGCTTAAGATAAGAAAAAAATGAAAAGGGTAAAAATAACTCCTAAAGTACATTGATCTTTCAGTAGCAAAGCAAAAAGAGAGATAAAGTTCATACAGAAAAATAAATAATAGTTTTCTAATTTTATTTTTGTAAAGGCACCTTATTAATATCATATGAAGTGCAGGCGTTTGGCAACGAAATGAACGTGTGTGTGTGTGTGCGTGTGTGTCTGTCTGTCTGTTCGCGCGCGCGCGTGTGTGTATCTCTATCTCTCTCTCTCTCTCTCTCTCTCTCTCTCTCTCTCTCTCTCTCTCTCTCTCTCTCTCTCTCTCTCTCTCTCTCTCTCTCTCTCTCTCGCTCTCTGTATGTGGTATGTGTTTATGTGTTATTAATAATGGTTCAGTTTTATCTTTAAATGTCAGTGGTTATTACAAATGACATTGATTCCCATTTTATCTTATAAATACTGTTTAATTAAAGGTAGATGTTCAACAAGATGTAATACAACATACACTAGTAGCAGTACATGTAGTATATGTGTACGTTGATATAGTTCATAAACCCTAGAAATAACACTACAAACTACGACTGTTACAAATTATGTTGACAGCCATAGCGATATATAAGTACTAGTATATCATGAATGTAATGGGGTTTGTTGGGGGGTGGGGATGAGGAGTTGGTTTTTTTTTTGTATCTTTGTTTGTTTCGTCTATTTTTCTAAGCTATAGGACTAAGCTGCAATCGTATATTAATAAACGATGTAGAAAAGCGACAATGCCACAAACGCACAACAATAACCGCACAAAATACGCAACATTGAAATAATTACAGCAAAACACAACATTTTGTCTCTATATATCTTTCTTACCGGCCTCGGTGGCGTCGTGGTTAGGTCATCGGTCTACAGGCTGGTAGTTACTGGGTTCGGATCCCAGTCGAGGCATGGGATTTTTAATCCAGATACCGACTCCAAACTCTAGTTAGTGCTCCGCAAGGCTCAATGGGTAGGTGTAAACCACTTGTACCGACCAGTGAAACAAAGACCTGCTTGTGGGAAGCGCAAATAAAAGATCCCTTGCTGCTAATCGGAAAGCGTAGCCCATGTAGTGGCGACAGCTGGTTTTCTCTCATAATCTTTGTGGTCTTTAACCATGTATCTGTTGCCATATAACCGTAAATAAAATGTGTTGAGTGCGTCGTTAAATAAAACATTTCTTTCTATATATCTTTCAATTAATTATACAATGTTGTCAGTGGACCACTGTGGGATGGTGCATATAAAAGATCCTTTGCTACTAATTGAACAATATAGCGGGTTTCCTGTCTAAGACTATATGTCAAAATTACCAAATGTTTGACATTCATTAACCGATTATTAATAAACCAATGTGCTCTAGTGGGGTCGTTAAAGACAATAAACTTTAACTTTTAACGTTGGAACAATATTTATCATACATCCATTGGAAATACCACATCTGGTGGATCATAGGTACACGTATTTAAATATTAACACTTGGTGAATGGATGAATGAATGAATGAATGAACGAATAAATCAACGAATGAATGAATGAACGAATGAATGAATGTTTAACGCTATAGCTACTACCCTAGCATAAAAATACACCTCGGCTATTAGGTGTCAGAACAACTTGGTGATAATAATGAATATCATAAATAGTTTGGGGTTTTTTTTATAACAAAAGAATATTGCATTTATGTAATTAACTATCATATATAACAACATGCTTATCATGTGTCACAGTCCAGCAGCACTTACAGTCCACATCTTAAACCAAAATACGTTTACTTAGTATTATCCACAATATGTACAAACGTTTGTGCACCAACATTACATTTTCGAATGCAAGTAATAATTAAGATAACATTCGGCCTTGGTGGTGTTGTGGTTAAGCCGTCGGACATAAGGCTGGTAGGAACTGGGTTCGTAGCTCGGTACGGCTCCCACCCAGAGCGAGTTTTAACGACTCGGTGGACAGGCGTAAGACCACTACACCGACTTCTCTCCCTCTCTCGCTAAACACTAACCCACTGTCCTGGACAGACAGTCCAGATTCCTGAAGTGTGTGTGTGTGTGTGTGTGTGTGTGTGTGTGTGTGTGTGTGTGTGTGTGTGTGTGTGTGTGTGTGTGTGTGTGTGTGTGTGTGTGTGTGTGTGTGTGTGTGTGTGTGTGTGTGTGTGTGCCCAAGACAGCGCGCTTGAACCTTAATTGGATATAAGCACAAAACTAATTTGAAATGAATGAATGATAACACTCGTTTTCCGTAGGCATTTTGTTTTCTCGGTTTACTATTATTTTAAAATTAAGCTCATGACCCATGGTATTACAGTCTAACCTTACTTCACGTCGTTTCGGTTTGATACCTAGGAAGCGCAATAGTTCTGAAAGAAACATTTACAACGTGGTCGGCAAGCTAAATATGTAATTTTTCAACTGTAAATTGTACCGGTAACTGGGGTTTTGTTTTTAACCTTTGGAACGAGAAAGTGGTCAAATGAGTTGAATACATATTGCGTGAATGTGTGATATAGCGCTCAAAATAAAACAAAATACGATTTACACTTACCTTGACTTGCGTAAACCGTTTCGCCTGATATCAACATACGCCAAATCGTGGGTAGCCAAATTCTTTGTTTTTCTGTAAAATGTTTTCAATCATTCATTTTGCGGTCGGCCTTGGCTGTCACGGCATAGTGGATTAATTACATAACACTTGAAATCCTACCTGAAGATAATTAAACTCGAAAGCGCCACCCCCACTAACAGCCTAAAGACAAAAGGCACCGTCTAGTCAGTCAGGTGTCCCGGAAGCGGGTATCCATTATAAAGTAATGAGCAGGTTCATGAAAGGGTAATGACGTTTACATTTTATATAGATGTTTTCGCCCACGGGAGGATTGGGTGTTGAAATCATTACTGATTTCAGTATATGTGTACGAGTCTCATATATTCACGCTCTAGTCAACCGTGGAACGCAGATTTGTAAATAGCGCCATATGGTGGTGTATTATTAGCTCAGAGTGTAGTAAAATCAAATCAGAAAATCATTGCATTAGTCAATAAATCAGACAAAATATGACGTGTGCCAAATAAAGACCATTTCTTGTGGCCCAGCAGTTGCAAATCAATATCTAGGTTAATTTGTCGAAAACAAACGGGTGCTTCAATATAACTGTGTTACAAGATAACGGTTTGGTAAATATTATTTACTACCACAATCTAGTGTTAAAACGTCAACGCTAATAACTTCACATTCGTCCATAATAACAACGGGAAAAAACTTTTCATTACTTTGATTGTTTTTTGGGGGTTGGGGGGTTTTCGGGGGAAAGGTGAATGTGGGTAAATTTTATTATATGTCTTTTTCTTCTTTTTTAAAAACTTATTTATTTGTTTTATTATATTATTTTTTACTTTATTGAAGCATTTAAGTCCATCCAGTCTAACGGTCTACCTGTGATGTTCGCTACTACGCTTGCTACTATATTTTATTGTATAACATTTAGTGAAATATCTTAAAATATCAGTGAAATAAAAGTGTTATCAGTCACTCAGTGACGATAACCCATTTTAGAGTGAAAATTTAACTATTTCACTCTAAAATATGTTATCGTCACTGTAGAAAGTGTTATCTTCACTGTAAGAAAGCCGGATCTATTTTGCTACTGGCATTGTAAAAATAAAGGTAAATTGCCAAAAGTTATATAATAAATAGAAAATTTCATGTTTTTTGGCAAATATGATTTATATCTCAACTCATGAAGTTTGCAATCATATCACACTCGTCGAGCAAACGCGACTCGTGAGATATGATTGCAAACTTCAGTTGATGAGGTATAAACAATATTTGACCCCAAAAAAAAACCCCATGAAATATCCTCGATTTATCTAGGTTCATTGAAAATACAGTAATCACCATATTAACACTCACAGGGTGGGTCGCTTCCGCAACTTGGTTGACAGCGAAAACGTTTGTTAAAACTATTTGTTTTTGTTTATAGTTTGGTATTAGGAAACTATGCTACACAGACTATTATGAATTTTTTGCCAGTAATATTATAGTAGCAACAACTGTTTTAGTAGTAATGGTTGTTGTTGTATTTGTTGTAGTAGTAGTAATTGTTGTGGTAATAGTAGTAGTAGTAGTAGTAGTAGTAGTAGTAGTAGTAGTAGTAGTAGTAGTAATAGTAGTAGTAATTTATTATTGGTTTTGCATTGAAATAATATTAATTTAATTTAATAAATATCATCCTTTATCCTCGTTTAATCGAAAACCGTACGACTAAGAGGAAATGGCTGGGGCGCATGCTCAGTCATGTCAGGCTATCAATTTAACGATAATTTAGAAATAAAATGTATAAAAAGGTAAGTACAAACTCACATGTTATCTCTGTTCCATCAAGAATTGCACCAGGTGGTAAGAAAGCGTCATTTTAAAAGCATTATCGAAAACTGTACTATGACGTTATCAACGTAATGGCAACAGTCACGTAACCTGAAAGTGGCAACCTGGAAGTGACCAGTCATTACTCAGTCTGCAGTGCTAGCAGACGTATTTGGTTGTGTGGATTCCATCGTGCACCTGTTGCTGTTTAGGCATGCATTTGCATTGCATTCAGTAAGATTCCAGGCTACACATAAACTGTAATAATACATTTCATTGTGCATAAAACGTATTCGTACCTTTTTTCGCATTTTTAAGGAAATTTGTTTTAAGTGTACTTCCTTAACAAGAAGTTGTTGTCGTGTCAATGATCGAACATGCACAGACATGACAAAATACCAGGAAATAAAATAACACGGTTTTCGATTTCGTACGGTTTTCGGCAATTGGCGATATATATTATATTCATAGATAAACCGTCAGATCAGGCCCACTGAATATAATTACGCGCAACACGCTTTATTTTCAATTCAAACCCTGCCGACAACTGTGTAAAGTATTAATTAGTTTGTTTACCGTTTATAATTATTTATTGCGAGATGCACCCGGAGACCTCGGGGGGTCACGTCAAGACGACTTTATCAACAACATATTTTATTTAATCAGAAAAAGTGTTAATAATTAACAGAGACTAATTAGTTCAGACACCATCCACCTCTCACGAGACATGGTCATCTTAGTATCAGACTTACATATTCATATAAGATGTGACTTGAGATAACGTCCTTCTATCAACAATCTTGTGTTGGAACAACGCTGAGGCCTATTTATTGATTTATTTATATTATTTATTAACTTAATAAATTAATTCACAATTTTTTTTTATTAATTAATTAACTAATTTATTTATTTATTTGTTTATTTATTTAGTAACTGTCTAAAACACTACACTTGGTATAAGAAGGAAGAAGGAAACGTTTTATTTATCGACGCACTCAACACATTTTATTTACGGTTATATGGCGTCAGACATATGGTTAAGGACCATACAGGTATTGAGAGAGGAAATACGCTGTTGCACTTCATGGGCTACTCTTTTCGATTAGCAGCAAGAGATATTTTATATACACCATCTCACAGACAGGGTAGTACATACCACGGCATTTAATATGACAGTCGTGGTGTACTGGCTGGAACGAGAAATTTCCCAATGGGCGCACCGACGAGGATCAATCACAGACCGACCACGCATCGAGCGAGCGCTGTACCTCTGTTGCTAAATGTTTTCTGTGCATGGTTAAATAAACTGTGTTGAGTGCGTTGTTAAATAAAACATTTCCTTTCCGTGCATGGTAATGACGATGGTTTCGATGGAATCTCTACTGAAAAAAACAATTGACAAAAAAGACAAGAAAAAGATGGTATTTTTGGAGAATTCCTTTGTCTGGTAAACGTGTTGGTGTATTGTGATCGCATGAAGAAATGTTACTTTTACTATTTTTCTCCATGCTATTTAACAAAAGCATGTACATCTATCTCCGTCGCAACATTATCTGCAATATAAATCTACCTCGGTTTACCGAGCGCAAAATATAAAGCAATTAAAGGGACATTCTTGAGTTTGCTGCATTGTAAGATGTTTCCGACTAATAAAATATTTCTACGATTAAACTTACATATTAAATATATTTTCTTGTTTAGAATATCAGTGTCTGTATATTCAACGTGTTTCTGTCGTCTTAATATTTGTAAGAAGCCCAAACTGGATTTTGTCTTCAAATAAGTTCGTACAAATATTAGAACGACCAGAAACACATTTAATATACAGCGACTAATATTTTATGTAGAAAAATATATTTGATATGTAATTACAATCGTTAACGAAATCTCTTAACAATTGCAGCAAACTCAGGAATGTCCCTTTAACAAGCCATGCCATTTCTTTTCCAAGTGAAATAAAAAATAAAAATAGAAGAAAAGATAAATTAAGCGTTTTCAGTCGAGCTCTCTATCAATAACTTCATTGGGCTATCTTATACAAGAAAGGAATGGAGTAAAGAAGTACATGTAAGAAAGAAGAAAGAAAGAAAAAACTGAAACAAGAATGAAAGCAGAAAAATAATAAAAGAATTTGATGCTGCTTCTGTGCCACGTGGAAGAAGAAACTAATAGACAATATCTTTTTGTTAATGGGTTTTTTTTCCCCAGACAAGTGCTCTATTTAGCGGTTAACTACGTTGACCATTCTGTCCTGGACGACAGGCGTGCGCTACAACAGCTTGTTCTGAATGTGCACGTTAAACCCTATGACCTGACCTGACCTGACCTGACCACTTGCAAACTGAGATTTACCGGCGATTCTAAAACCAGCATTAACATCCGCAAATACAAAAAGGTTATCCCTATTCTAATTTAATGTATTTATTTGTACATGTATATTTTTGCTTTCAAAAAGAACACAGAGGTAACAAAAACCTGGTCACTACTATCGTATTTTCAATCATGCACTTTACAAAAAGAACACAGAGGTAACAAAAACCTGGTCACTACTATCGTATTTTCAATCATGCACTTTACAAAAAGAACACAGAGGTAACAAAAACCTGGTCACTACTATCGTATTTTCAATCATGCACTTTACAAAAAGAACACAGAGGTAACAAAAACCTGGTCACTACTATCGTATTTTCAATCATGCACTTTCAAAAAGAACACAGAGGTAACAAAAACCTGGTCACTACTATCGTATTTTCAATCATGCACTTTCAAAAAGAACACAGAGGTAACAAAAACCTGGTCACTACTATCGTATTTTCAATCATGCACTTTCAAAAAGAACACAGAGGTAACAAAAACCTGGTCACTACTATCGTATTTTCAACCATGCACTGTACAAAATAATTCCAATGCAAGCACACTGTTAACATATGTATTATGTGCAATACAACAATAATTGTGTTCTTACTTTTCTCTTGTTGTTCGTGTTATTGTTTTAATAACTACATCGTCAACTACTATTACCTATTTTACTTGTTCTGAACACTCATCGTGACAGCTGGTGCCCGTAAACGCATACAGTGCCTTCTTTAACCATTCAGCATAGTAGCCTTTATTATATATCACACACGTGTTGTCAGACAAACCTTCATAAACAGCATTTAGGTTATACAGATTTGACAAACACACATTTTGCTTCAGAAAACGTTCATATAATTATTATAATGTAAAGTAAGTCGACCAACGTCCAAGAGGTAGCGTATGAATATGTAACTGCGTTGGTTCTTGGTGGTTTTAATGGCGCAAATGAATTTGATTAGCCAATAAAATGTTGTGTTATAGGCAGACTGAATTAGAATACTGAGCTGCCTTCCGCCCCGAAAAGAAAGAACAAAAAAGGTAAAAGGAAACGAGGCAGAAGGAAATAAAATAAAATAAAAGCTAACAGAAAACTGTAATAAAAAAAGAAGGAAAATATGAAGATGAAAGAATATAGAAAGAAAAAATAAGGGGGAGCAAACAGAAGATTATATAAAGAAATATGAATGTAAGAAAAACATACAAATGGACATAGAAACAAACAGTGTGAAATGAATGGTTACACAGACGCACTCAGTCGGCCTCAGTGGCGCAGTGGTTAAATCATCGGCTACAGGCTGGTAGGTACAGAGTTCGCAGCCCGGTACCGGATCCAACCCAGAGCGAGTTTTTAAGGGCTCGATGGGTAGGTGTAAGGCCACTACACCCTCTTTTCTCTCTCACTACCCAACTAACAACTAACCCACTGGCCTGGACAGACAGCCCAGATAGCTGAGGTATGTTCCCAGAACAGCGTGCTTGAACCTTAATTGGATATAAGCGCGAAAATAATTTCAAATGAAACGAAGAGACGCACTCAGGTAGATCGCCGTGACTTGTGATAGATGTACGGACGCACGCACACGGCTTGAAAGAGCTTACAGGAGGTAGAGTCGGCGGAACCTTATAACCGATTGCTGTTTTTTGTATCAATAATACATCTCTCTGATTGGTGCGACACGCAATCGCCAAAGCCTCTCCATCCCATCAGCATAATTAAACAGGGGTGGTCGGAAATCTGAAAGCGCCGTGCTCGACAATCAAAGGATGGGACACACTAAGGAGGCTTTAAACTGGCATGTAACATCCCATTGTTTTAATTGTATTTGTCCCTAAAAAAAAACACCCAACAAAATGCACCTAAAGATACGTAGACAGCCAGCCACTCCCCATTTTCAGAACGATACATCGTGACATAACTGTAAAATGGTATGTGTCAGGTCAGTATCCCAGTACATGCTCCAATATTGAAAGCTGAAGCTTGTTTTGTTTAGCCACTAGGGCACATGTCAAGAATATTTTGGATGTCAAAGATATTTTGGTAATCATTCTGACGCCTAGTCCTCAAAGGAAACTGCATTTTACCCTCAATGGCATGCAGTTTTCCACAGACATCACAGCGCATATCATGGCATTTGATACACCAGTCTTGTGGCATTGGATGAAATAGGAAAAACCTCGGTGTGTCCGCCAAAGAGGTTCGATCCTACGACCCATGCACCTCAGACAATCATTATAGCCACTGAGCTAAATGCTGCCTCAACTTCAGCCTTGAGAGATTTCCCAACTCACAGGAGAGTGTGTCATATAAATATATCTTTATCTTCTTTTACTCAAAGCAAAGGTATATACAGGAAAGAAAAGGAAATGTTTTATTTAACGACGCATTCAACACATTTTTTACGGTTATATGGCGTCGGACATTGACGGAGGAAACCCGCTGTCGCCACTTCATAGGCTGCTCTTTTCGATTAGCAGCATGGGATGTTTTATACGCATCATCCCATAGACAGGATAGCACATACCACGGCCTTTGATGTACCATTCGTGGTGCACTGGCTGGGATCGATCCCAACTCACAGGAGAGTGCGTCATATAGAACATATCTTTCTCTTCTTTGACTCACAGCAACGGTATATAGACAGTGCACCACAATCTTTCTCATTAATTACTAATCCTTGTCATTAACCTGTGTCCTGAATAAACAGCCCACTTGGCCTATATTAGGTGTGTAGCCAAGCCGACGCCTTTGAACTGTAACTTCGTGGCCGGCATCTGTGGTGTCGTGGTTAGGCCATCGAACACAAGGCTGGTAGGTACTGGGTTCGCAGCCCGATACCGGCTCCCACCGAAAGCGAGTTTTAACGACTCATTTGGTAGGTGTAAGACCACTACACCCTCTTCTCTCTCACTAACCACTAATGACTAACAACTAACCCACTGTCCTGGACAAACAGCCCAGATAGCTGAGATTTGTGCCCAGTACAGCGTGTTTGGATAAAAGCACGACAATAAGTTAAAATGAATGAAATGCAGCTTTGAATTTTACTTGGATGTAAGCTCGCATAAAGTATCGTGGTAGAAGACAGAGGTGAAGAAAAAACTGAGGTTGCATGCATCCATGAATCATTAATTCCAAGTAGTACACTACACACTCAAAAGACAAACACATTGTTGTATTATCTGTAATTTAGTTTGTATGATAACACACACACACCGCCCACCAGGTCATTTTTAATGCATCTTTAGCAGTTTGTATCGTAATACGTGACCAAGGCCGTATCGCTGCACAATGCAGAGTCCAACTGGCATTTGGCAAAATAGTAGTTGATTCGATAGTTCTCTACTAATGCCTCATCTATTGAAGGACAGCCACTTCCGAGGAGATCATTTACTGCAGGTTTTGTCCTTGCACCGCCATAAAGTAGACTGCCACTCCCAAACATCTTCAATATTTAAATTCTGAAAGGGCTAAATATGACAATGCTGGTATATTGGGATATTTAGGTGGGTCTGGAATATGCCTGATGTACCCAAGAAAAGGTGAAAACGAATTTGCTGCCACTTTTATTAGTGAAACAAATCCATTGGCTGTCATTATCTAAAATGCCAATATTAAAACAAACATGACGTGTGTGCGTTGATGAATTAGCGCTTTTGCCACAGGAGAAGTGGCTATGATTCATCTACAGCAAGAAATAGCAGCCACCTGAGATTCATCAGAAACAGACCATTAACACGCTGATAGCCATGACTTACCGTGTGAAACGAATGACTCTTTAATTGCTCTATGTGATAGTGGAACTGACGGCTACATCACATTGAAACACCAGGCCCCGTGCTTATAAACCTTAAAGTCTAGACTTTAATAAAGTCCAGACTTTAACGTCATGGCAACACCATTCATATAGCATTACATTAAAGTCTGGACTTTATTAAAGTCTGGACTTTAAGTTTTATAAGCACGGGCCCAGAGGGTAAGCGCCGTTGGTCTAGGCTAGACCTTAGATGGGTGATCGTTTGGAAAGTCCGATTGTTGAAGACATTTTTATTGCTTGGTGTGAGGTGTATCAGTGGTCGTGTCGTGGTATGTTTCCTGTCAATGGCGATGTATATATATATATATATATATATATATATATATATATATATATATATATATATATATATATATATATATATATATATATATATATATATATATATATATATATGTGTGTGTGAAAAGTAACCTTGCTGTTACACGGTAGGTGTAGCTTATGTGGCAAGTATTTCTTCCCACGCGTACGTGGACAGGATTGCTAGGACCCTTGAACATGACTAGATATATTCATAAAAATAATTACGTTTTCCTTCGTTGTATTATAAGCTTTATTATTGTTACTTCCTCCGAACAGACAGCTGAACTCGATAAAGGTTGTTCAAGGGTTCTTTATTCTGGAGAATGTGGTTATATCGATAAACAAATCCTATAAGCAAAACATGGCATTATTAAAATACATTCGCAAGAATACATGAACAGTTCTAAAAGACTGTATTAAAAGTTAAGAATAAGAGTTTCTGAAGAAACGTCTTAATGCCGTCTAACCTGTTTCATTGGTTCATTCTCTCAAATGGGCGGAGCATGCAGCATTACGAATTAAGACAGCTTTTCGGTCGTTCTTCATGATTAAGACAGACAAAATAAAAGTCTGTGATTGGCTGAAATGGGAGAACAACGTTCAGTTGCCGTCTAAATATATATAAATACATTCTGCAGTCTAGTTATTATCTACAGATCATAGCAAATCGCTTAAACAAACGAAAGAACTAAACACGGAGCAATATTTAACATCACTACAGTAAATATCAAATATATGAATAATACACAATAGAGAATTACCGTACGTTAAACGACTGGACCTTAATCAATCGCCGGTAATCTTAAGTTATTATTTACAGCAAACAGCCATTACGCATACGGCGATATATGGTATAATAAAACAGAACTAAGGTACACAAACATAGTATCGTAATTATAGGTGATAGACGTTACACAAACGTTGATATACAGGTACCTTTAGCTGTGGACTTTAGAGCGGTAACATCATCGATACCGTCGAAAAGTCTATAAGAAACAAATAAAATAATATAATACTAACACTGATCTAATTTAATATGCATCCCAACACATTATACCTCAATCTAATTAAAATTAGCTCCACTATTACATGTGGATCTAACGGCAGCCCGTTGGAGCTCATGTCCAGTTGACTTTCATTCGACCAATCAAAATCTTACTTGCAAAATCATGCCAGTGATTTGAAAAGAATTTGAAAACATTCGGGATTATGCCAAGGGTATACCAAATGATTCGGGTGAATTACGAAGTGTGCCGGAAACTAATTTCAATATAAAATTTTATATAAAATTCGGTTCAAGACGAAAACAAAAACCGTGATGGTATAGCCAAAAAATCTGTTTATACTAGTATACACTCCAGAATTTATTACTGCACTTTTCCACCTGTCTTTTCAAGGTTGCAATAGACCAACAAGTTCGCCTATTGCATAAATAGTCTCGACCGATATTTTTAGAATTTGTATGCTCCCAAACAACGTTATAAAAGGTGAATTGTAATTGGTCGATATTTCAATTGTTATTTATAGATGAAATGTCACCTGGACATGGGAGTCCAAGCAATGCTGTTAGATCTACTAGTGAGACCAGTAGAGCTAATTTTAATCATATTGATTATACCTATATTACAAAAAAAACAAATAATAGCCACTCATTTCGTTGTAGCTTGGCTATTTGAAAAAATAAGGTTCAAGCTGTTCATTTCAGTGTTAACTGGTAGCGTCTATCACTAACTTAGTTACGCACAAAATTTGAGTTGAATATTTACAGGTATCCCATACATGTTTCAAGCACAAGGCTACTTGACATAGTTGTACTAAATGAAATAAAATTGCATACATTTTTGTCTAGATGAAACTATTTTTCACAACCACCACACCCAACCACAGGACTTGTGGTGTTAACTTCTCTATTAAACGTTCGGTGCACTTCGAACTTTGACCCATCCGGAAGTTATTTGGTTTAGTACTACCTGTAGGAGAATGTGGAATTTTACCATGAAAGAAAGAAAGAAATGTTTTATTTAACGACGCACTCAACACATTTTATTTACGGTTATAAGGCGTCAGACATATGGTTAAGGACCACACAGATTTTGAGAGGAAACCCGCTGTCGCCACTTCATGGGCTACTCTTTCCGATTAGCAGCAAGGGATCTTTTATTTGCGCTTCCCACTGGCAGGATAGCACAAACCATGGCCTTTCTTGAACCAGTTATGGATCACTGGTCGGTGCAAGTGGTTTACACATACCCATTGAGCCTTGTGGAGCACTCACTCAGGGTTTGGAGTCGGTATCTGGATGAAAAAACCCATGCCTCGACTGGGATCCGAACCCAGTACCTACTAGCCTGTAGACCGATGGCCTAACCACGACGCCACCGAGGCCGGTTTTACCATGATGAGACTCTACTTGTTGTGGACAGCAGAATTTAATTAAAATAAAATGTACATGTTATGACAATATGCAATGTAATATGAAAAAGAACCCAGAGATGTTTTCATTTCTAATTGATAGTTGAATATTGCAAGGGTGGGATAATATATACTATAAACCGTTAACATAATAACAGTTGTCTGACACTGATAATACCATCTCGTATCCTCCGGAGACGGGCCCGTCCGCACCACTATACCAACCTATGACGACTGGACTATACCCTAGTCTGATTCTCTCTCTCGTTCAGACGGATCCGGCTTCTCAAGATCTGTATTTCAGCACAGCACTACACCTTCAACGTCTATTGACTGTCAATCTAGGGGTTTTCTTGACGGGATGCAACCCATCTCGTCCCTACAAGCTGTGCGCCCTAACGGCATTAACGAAGCCACTCACGTGGACATATAGATCGGACTTTAAACTTTTAGACCTTCGTTCAAAAGTTTATGTCGAAATTACTTCTTCTTTTTTTAAATATTATTAAATAGTCCGATCCTCTCTTCTTTCTCTTATTTATTTTTGGACTGTCCTAAAATGCTCCAAATTAGATAAATATTCGACCGAGCAGTCAATTCTTATTATTTTTTGGCTTGTAACTTTTTTTAAATTCTAATAATTACATTTTCTTTGCGTCTATAAACTTTACGGCAATCTGATTGGTCCAGAGGTGCTTACTGTTTTTTCGTTCATATCTCAATGAACCGAAAAAATGTAAGCCACGTCTACTACCCGCCCCCCGACTCGCACTACTTTTGCGCAACAAGCCGGATTATTCTGGCAATCATATTTAGATATTTTGAAGAAAACACTTACGATAAATTAATGGAAAATGCTATAGCAGAGTAGACATGTAGATATATACGCATTGATTTAAAAAACCAAAACAAAAAAACAACCAAAAAGAACAACACACACCCAAAAACCCCAACCTCTTCGCTAATCATGACATGAGACTCGGTCGGTGGCCAAAGAAATCATGTAGGAAACTTCACTTCTGTAACTTACTTGTAAGCGATGTTCTACAGCTGTTGGCGAAAATTAAACGGTTCTACCAACAGCATACACGTTAGACACCTTCTCTTCGTTCACTTTCATAAAATATAAACTAAACACGAATAGGACAATTCCTTCCAATATAACTAAACGATCCGTAAAAATGCACAGCAACTAGAGGAAATGACGTCATTTACAAAAACATCACCTGATTCAAATGATAGCGAATGAACGTTCGCATTCTTACGCGACATAAGTATCAATGAAGTTTACACAAACAATACTACAGGCGTATTTAAAGCTAAACAAAATAAATTCAGTTATGTATTGTTAAAGTATGCATATAAATTTAATTATAAGATTTGACCGCAATTATGTTTTGGTTCATGCAAGTATGAACCGAAAAAACGATGTGCACATCGTTTTTTCGGTTCATACAAAAAATAATTGCGGTCAATTCTTAATTATTTTTTTTACTAATTGCTATTTTCAAAATTCGGCCCATTTTCAACTCTAACCCCCCCCCCACACACACACACACACACACACACACATCTTATCTAATTTCTTTTTGACCACCCGATCGAATCTAGCGACCAAATTTAATGAGTAGAATTTTCTTTATTAATTATATTAGAGATGCGCATCAAAATTTTAAAGGCCCATTATTTAAGTTTTGGATGTAAATTTCAAAACTGTCCGCTTAATTATTTTTTTCTGTCCCGGGACAAGCCCCTGGCTATCCAGAGACAGGACCCGGGACGGACATGCTCGAAACTAGTGGTATATGAGCATGTAAAAATTATTCGCACTCGCAGTCTGGCACTGAAATATCACTGAGACAATACTAATGTCTAACAGTGGTACTATACAATGTCATCAGGGTAAATAATTATGTCATCGTTTCTGAAAATGTAATATTTCTATTGTACGATATTTTTTTTAATTGCCAGCACGGATGAAAAGAAAGAAATGTTTTATTTAACGACGCAATCAACACATTTTATTTACGGTTATATGGCGTCAGACATATGGTTAAAGACCACACAGATTTTGAGAGGAAACCCGCTGTCGCCACTACATGGGCTACTCTTTCCGATTAGCAGCAAGGGATCTTTTATTTGCGCTTCCCACAGGCAGGATACCACAAACCATGGCATTTGTTGAACCAGTTATGGATCATTGGTCGGTGCAAATGGTGTACACCTACCCATTAAGCCTTGCGGAGCACTCACTCAGGGTTTGGAGTCGGTATCTGGATTAAAAATCCCATACTTCGACTGGGATCCGAACCCAGTAACTACCAGCCTGTAGACCGATGGCCTACCCACGATGCCACCGAGGCCGGTTGGTACTATACAATGTCATCAGGGTGAATATGTCATCGTTTCTAAAAATGTAATATTTCTATTTTACGAAAAAAAATTCAATTGCCAGTACCGGATGTTAACATTTTGATGTTTAGACTACGAGAATGGCATTGGTGTTTCGACTTACACCAAGCGACCTCTCAGCAGAGGAAGCTGGTATGCCACCCAGCGAGTCCAAACGCTGCAATTCATACATTATGCACGCGATGACGTCTTCCAACACCCCGTGTCGTGCACAAGTCACGAATATCCAAGTATATTTATATATGCACATGCACACGTCAAGCGGTGCCTTTTGCGAGATCTCGGACTATTTGTATGCGTGCATGCACGCCCCATGCACGCATCATGTGGTGTCTTCCTTAGGAGTGCTCGATGTCATCTGTCTGCAATAAACATTTGGGTAATATTCTGATTAATATCACCGATGTGTCGATTCCATTAGATGATTAATTTGGAAACTGATGCAGTTATAACGTAATTATAATTACGAATAACGGCAAGTTAGCAGTGCGGGGCGGGGGAGGGGGGGGGGGAGGTCTGGGTCATACAGGACATTTCAACGCTTGTTGATATAAATCAATAGCAGAACATTGAATATCCTGAATATTTTATTTCATTAGTATTGGAAAAAACAAACAGTAACTGCTTGACCAATTTACTTCGTTACAACGGACAGTTCCGTTGTACACGTAAGTGCATGCCATTTAATATTGATTAAGTGGATTTTCTTTTTAACAGCAAAAACAAAAACCTATCACAGAAGAACCAAGATAGTCACCCGATCCTTTCCCCATAGTCCCAACTTTCCCCCTCGCCAATACCACCATTGATAATATCAGTACACCTGGGTCACATAGTCGAAGATTTAGCAAGCAAAATAACAGGGGCAGGCATCCTGTTCAAAACGTGACGATTTTTTTTTATGTCAGCTATCCAATACTGCTTTTCCTCTTTAGCTTCTACAAGTAATTTTTTAGTTTTTTTTTAGTTTTTAATGGGCACGTGGTTGAATATATAGAGGATATTCCCCGAGTGTCTTGTGATATCATAATTTATCAGCACGAGTTGATAAAAGTATGAAAGCCGAGGCTTGCCGAGCATTTTATACTTTTATCAACGAGTGCTGATAAATTATATCACAAGACACGAGGGGGCATTCTTTTTATCATCCATTATCATTCTTTTCATTTGCGACAGTTGTAAACAATATCAGTAATGTGGGTTGAATGTCAGCGGTAGACTCGTTAACTAGCAGAACGGCAGTGGCGTGACGCCACTAATGGTAGGCTTAGCACTGAAACAAACACAGTCAAGTAACAAAACATTGTCTTGTGATTAAAATTTGACCAATCAAGATTATAAGAAGCGATATCTCCTGCGGAGAATATCGCAAATTATAGTGCCAGCGATATCTCCTAGAAAAGCCTTTTAATGGATGATAAATAACTTACATTTTTAAACTAAAACGTTTATAGAAAGCAATTTATTTGATAAACCTTCAAGCAGGCCCCGTGCTTATAAACCTTAAAGTCTAGACTTTAATAAAGTCCAGACTTTAACGTCATGGCAACGCCATTCAAATAGCATTGCGTTAAAGTCTGGACTTTATTAAAGTCTAGACTTTAAGTTTTATAAGCACGGGGCCAGGTCGACCTGGGAATACACCTTAGCTATCTGGTATACCAGTGCCTCATGACTGGTATACCAAATGATGTGATATGCACTGGCCTGTCTATGGGTTACTGCATATAAAAGATCCCTTGCTGCTAATGGAAACAAAATATGGCGGATTTCCTCTGAAGACTACCTGTCAGAACCACAAAAATATGTTTGATATCCAGTAGCCGACAATCAGTTAATTAATGTGCTCTAGTGTTGCCGTTTACCAAAACTGTTTTGCAGTGTAATCATCTTAGACTTCACCATCAGACTGTGTACCCACTCTAGGTAGAGGTCGCTACTGGTAAAGCAATGAATGACACTTCAACACCAAAAATACATTGGCAATTGGATGGCCAAGAAAGGTAAGCCCCTGCGCGTGCTGTAACCTCACCGTGGTGTAGGGGTGTAACATTCTCTTTGAGAATGGCCAATACAGCACAAATTGAAATTTTGAGTAAAAGTCAGTATCTATCTGTGATATGTGTAGTTTTGCACAGTCCTTTACACTGTGTTTTTATTTAAATCTTGAATTTTTATATTGATGTTGATCATCACTTTATTTGCATTACCATAGTTTGACACCCAATAGCCGATGCATTTTTCGTGCTGGGGTGTCGTTAAACATTCATTCATTCATTCATGCATCTACCGAATCTCAACCACTGTTCCTCTGTTCATGACGTTTAATATCTTGCTCAGAGTGTTCATTAATTTATGTCTATAATTCATTCTTTTTATAAGATTACTTGTAAACACAAAACTTAAGAAACATATTTCTGATGGTCTATTAATAGTTTTAAAGTCTCATATTTCATGTATACGTATTTCCGTGCTTATATCCAATTGCGTTTCAAACACGCTGTCCTGGGCACCCACTTCAGCTATCTGGACTGTCTATCCAGGACAGTGGGTTAGTGGTTAGTTGTTGGTGGGAGAGAAGTCGGTGCTGTGGTCTTACACCTACCCATATTGATTCGTTAAACCCTTTTTGGATGGTGGCCGGTAGAAGGAGTAGAACTTGGTACCTACCAGCCTTACGTCCGATAGTTTAACCACTACACCACCGAAGCCGGTAGTTTCTCATAACGCCTTAGTAGTGACTCATTATTATTATTGTATTTTAATTTGTATTGTTGTATTCATATATTATTGGTGTTGTTGAACTATGTTTTAAAACTGTACATAAGGTAAGACGTGAATAAAGAATCCGTCTGTGTATCTGTCCATTTGGATCTGGGTTGTCCTTGTCTCTTCAGAAGGTGAAGACAGGATTTTCACAAATGTTCATTAAATATTGTTATCAACGCTAACTTGCACCCTCGTCTCCAGAAAGACCACACCATGTTTTAAAATCAAGTAATTACTACTTAACGACACCCCAGCACGAAAAATAAATCGGCTATGTCATTGGTTGTCAAACGCTATGTTGTAAGACCGCAAACAATCTTCAAGGCGTGTAGAGAGTTTCTTGCCAGTCGGTATAATATTATTATACCTGTCTAAATCTCGTTAAGTGCATTGCATGAATTAGCCGCCAAAGTACCAAGAACGCTACAGTCAAGCATGATTAAACATTGATAAGATATCTCCCGTAACCGTCACGGGCGTTTGCCTCGCGATGGGATGCGCGTGCGTCGCGTGACCGCGTGCTATTGTTGCATCGCGAGCAATAAAAGTTGGCGCGTTCAAAGCGGTCTTGGAAGCAACACCTGTAAGTGGGTCGTCCCGCCGGTCAACATGTTAAATAATTCACACGCGGCTGTCGTGGTGCTCGCATTGCACCGATCACATAACTGGCTTTATGATCGGTCTCATCATGAAACGAGGGTTAAGCACACACACACACACAGACTGGCTTGGCTTGGTTCGGAACTCTATTAACGAGTCCCTATAATCTCAAAGGTTTCAGGCACGTTTGTCTCATATCCGATCTCTGGCACGGCCAGTGACCTGACATGGGGCAGATACTGTCTTGGACACACGGACTCTTCCATCCAACCATCATGAACTGGAGTAAGTGGGCAATGAGCATCCAGTTAAATTATGATATGAATCACATAGGCCTCGTATTTGATTTTGTTTTCTAAAATGTGCTACGGGCATCCATCGTCCTGCCCCCCCCCCCCACCTCTCTCTTCTCTGTCTCTGTGTGTCTCTCTGTGTGTGTCTCTCTCTCTCTCTCTCTCTCTCTCTCTCTCTCTCTCTCTCTCTCTCTCTCTCTCTCTCTCTCTCTCTCTACTTCATATCTGACTGACTCTCTAGCTCTCCCTCGCCCCCCACCCTCCCGTCTCATCTCTCTCTCTCTCTCCCTCCCTCCCTCTCTCTCTCTCTCTCTCTCTCTCTCTCTCTCTCTCTCTCTCTCTCTCTCTCTCTCTCTCTCTCTCTCTCTACTTCATATCTGACTGACTCTCTAGCTCTCGCAATCTCCCTCGCCCCCCACCCTCCCGTCTCATCTCTCTCTCTCTCTCTCCCCTCTCTCCCCTCTCTCTCTCTCTCTCTCTCTCTCTCTCTCTCTCTCTCTCTCTCTCTCTCTCTCTCTCTCTCTCTCTCTCTACTTCTCTACTTCATATCTGACTGACTCTCTAGCTCTCGCAATCTACCTCGCCCCCCACCCTCCCGTCTCATCTCTCTCTCTCTCTCTCTCTCTCTCTCTCTCTCTCTCTCTCTCTCTCTCTCTCTCTCTCGCTCTCTCTCTCTCTCTCTCTCTCTCTCTCCTGTGTCGAAGTAACAATATGATAGACCTTACTGCGGTTTAATTTTAAACAAATGCATTCAAAACACACAAAAGTATTACTCTACAATATACAGTGTTCTGATGTGGTATATCAATGATACCTAGCTGTTCCTAGTTTGAAGATACTATTGCTCAATATTGATTTTTTTTTTTTTTTTTTTTTTGAAACTGAAATCACCAGCATTATCTGTTTTGATACTACACCAGCTATTCTAAAGAACATGATCTGCTTGTAGCAAAATCCTTCACCACCGAAACCAAATCAATCCAGTACGCCCACTATGCGTTGAATAATAGCAATGGTTCATTAAAACAAATTCCAGCACACATGGATCGCTTCACCACGACCACGACCAACATACGGTCGTTTATGGAGTGGAATACCACGCTTCAGCAATAACAATGCAAGTCGCCTCTATTAATCGTTTCATTCAAATGTAACAGCTGCAATACGTCTACATGCATGACTGTCGTAGATTTCATTTCATTTCAATTTATTTTCGTGCTTATATCCAATTAAGGTTCAAGGACGCTGCCCTGGGCAGACCAGGACAGTGGGCTAGTTGGTTAGTAGTGAGAGAGCCGAGGGTGTAGTGGCCTTACACCTAACCATTGAGCCCTTAGGAAATCGCTCTGGGTTCAGCCGGTACCGGGCTGCGAACCCTGTACCTACCAGCCTGTAGTCCGATGGCGTAACCACTGCGCCACCGTTGCCGGTGTAGACTCTGAATAGAACTGAGAAACATGCAGCATTCTTCGTAAAACAATATCACACCTGTTTTCCCACAATATCTTTCATATTTGCTAGTCCTTCATAACAGATGAGGGTGCCTTCCCGCTCCAATTGCGGTTGACCTCCAACATAAAATTCTGGCTACACCAATACAGTGCATGTAAAATATCCCTTGTACTACCTTACGACACATCCCAGTCGGAATTTCTACATTAGAGTTGCTTGTCAGGTCATAGGGTTTTACGTGCACATTCAGAACAAGCTGTTGTAGCGCACGCCTGCCATGGGCACACGAGCCGGCTTGTGATACTCCATCCGAGTGAGGCAGACGGCGTTTTATTCCCCTTGTTTGTCAAATAATTGCAACGGAAAGTTGAATAACAACAAGGATTAATACTAGTGAAGTTTGACTTTCACTAAAGTTGAATGACAAGTTGTTTCTGTATTTCTTTTTTTTCTTTTCTGTTTCAGAAAGTCTACATCTTATTAATCTTACTTGTATTCAAGACAGGAATTGGCAGTTAGAATTACCTATTAGAGTTGTTTCCCCTCATACTTTTTCCCCCTTTGTTTTACATTTTAAAGGGCAAAGAACGAAGAATCAGGCGCAATGCTGTGGGCACACACTTCCACTGTCTGGGTTGTATGTTCAGAGGATACATTAATTTGTATTTGCGATTGCATGTGCTTCCAGTTGGGATTCAGAGATTAACGGTTAATGGTTGTTTCATGTGTGTTTGTCGTAGACCAGTTGAATGTGTTAAGGCGGGATGTAGTTCAGTGGTAAAGCGCTCGCCTGGTGCGCGGTCGGTCTATGATCGATCACCGGTGGTTGGTCCGTCGGGATATTTATACTTCTAGCCAATGTACGACTGGTGGAGGAACAGTCTGATGTGTGTTCCAATTAAATGATAATGCCATAATCTGGATAACGGCGTTTATTCATATTTGCATTTCTACCTAACACCTTTACAGGGGACCAAACGAATCCCTACGTATTTCTACATGAAGTACAACTAATATAATGAGAAGAATGATGGACATACACAGTGGAAAGCTTTCAGTCCAGCTTATTTTGCCCGAATATCTCCATCGTTTTTGCCCGAATACGAATACTAGAGTGGGGTTGGGTGGGGGATAAGCTCCATACTTAACGGATTTGTTTTTCTTGACTGAGTTTTACCTTTCTACTCAATATGTCTATGCAGGCTGCCAATCGTTTCAAGTGACGCACAACAGATCTATATGAACGTTTAGAACGCGTTAATGTTGCTTCAATTATCTAGAATCGGAAGGTAGTAGTAGTAGTAGTAGTAATGGTAGTAGTAATAGTTATAGTAGTAGTAATGGTAGTAGTAGTAAAGATAGAAGTAGTAGTAGGAGTAGTAGTAGTAGTAATAATAATAATAGTAGTAGTAGTAGTGGTTTTAATAGTAGTAGTTGTAGTAATTGTTTTAGTAGTAGTAGTAGTAGTAGTAATGGTAGTAGTAGTAGTAGTAGTAGTAGTAGTAGTAGTAGTAGTAGTAGTAGTAGTAGTAGTAGTAGTAGTAGTAGTAGTTGTAATAGTAGTAGAAGTAGTAA
Source organism: Gigantopelta aegis (assembly GCF_016097555.1). Taxonomy (NCBI): domain Eukaryota; kingdom Metazoa; phylum Mollusca; class Gastropoda; order Neomphalida; family Peltospiridae; genus Gigantopelta; species Gigantopelta aegis. The sequence continues at coordinate 22,028,763 of NC_054706.1, forward strand.
TAGTAGTAGTAGTAGTAGTAGTAATAGTAGTAGTTGTTGTTGTAAAGGTAGTAGTAGTAGTAATGGTAGTAGTAATAGTTGTAGTAGTAGTAGTGGCAGTAGTAGTAAAGGTAGAAGTAGTAGTAGTAGTAGTAGTAGTAGTAATAGTAGTAGTAGTATAGTAGTAGTAGTAGTAGTAGTAGTAGTAGTAGTAGTAGTAGTAGTAGTAATAGTAGTAGTAGTAGTAGTAGTAGTAGTAATGGTAGTAGTAGTAGTAGTAATGGTGATAGTAGTAGTAGTAGTAGTAATGGTGATAGTAGTAGTAGTAGTAATGGTAGTAGTAGTAGTAGTAGTAGTAGTAGTAGTAGTAATGGTAGTAGTAGTAGTAGTAATGGTGATAGTAGTAGTTGTAGTAATGGTGATAGTAGTAGTAGTAGTAATGGTAGTAATAGTAGTAGTAGTAGTAGTAGTCGTTCTAGTAGTAGTAATAGTAATAGTAAGGGTAGCAGTAGTTGTAGTAGTAATGTTAGTAGTTATAGTAATAATGGTAGTAGTAATGGAATTAGTAGTAGTAAAAGTAGTGGTAGTAGTAGTAATAATAGTAGTAGTAGTAGTAGTAGTAGTAGTAGTAGTAGTAGTAGTAGTAGTAGTTGTTGTTGTAAAGGTAGTAGTAGTAGTAATGGTAGTAGTAATAGTTGTAGTAGTAGTAATGGTAGTAGTAGTAAAGGTAGAAGTAGTAGTAGTAGTAGTAGTAGTTGTTGTTGTTGTAAAGGTAGTAGTAGTAGTAATGGTAGTAGTAATAGTTGTAGTAGTAGTAATGGTAGTAGTAATAGTTGTAGTAGTAGTAATGGTAGTAGTAGTAAAGGTAGAAGTAGTAGTAGTAGTAGTTGTTGTTGTTGTAAAGGTAGTAGTAGTAGTAATGGTAGTAGTAATAGTTGTAGTAGTAGTAATGGTAGTAGTAGTAAAGGTAGTAGTAGTAGTAGTAGTTGTTGTTGTTGTAAAGGTAGTAGTAGTAGTAGTAGTAGTAGTAGTAGTAGTAGTAGTAGTAGTAGTAGTAGTAGTAGTAATGGTAGTAGTATTTGTAGCGCTTGTTGCAGTAGTAGTACCAGTATTTACAATTTATACGTGTTGTCTTGTACTAAAGAAGAAAGTTCCGTGTCACGGTTAGCGATGCGGCGGTGATTGGTAGTAATATGTGACATTGATTATTTGTGTAAATACTATTAGCCATTGCCAATAAATAAATATATACTTGTATTTGTTATACACTTGTTATGCGTTATACACTTGTTATGCAGTATACACCAGAGGTTGAAACAAGTGGAGGGTATCCCCAAAAAATCGAACTGCGATTTTCAGAAACATGAGGGTTGCTAAAAAAAACCCATTAATTATATGTCTTAAATGATATGTGACCCCCCACTCACCCCCTCTTCTTTCAGGTAGATAAAATGTGAGGTGCTACACTGTTTATTGGTGTACTTCCTGGGTGTGTTGATACGCTGCTTATATCAGTTTTATTAGTAAACGATAACATTATCGGCAATAGGAACTGAATTGGTACATTGGGGCCTACAAGGATACGACGAAAAATGCATCCGTCCATCTGTTTCGACGTACGTATGTGTGTTTTTCATAGACATATGATCAATCCAGAGTCTGTTACGTAATGACCTATCTGTAGCGTGTTCCCAAATCACCGAGCGTGTAACTGTGACCACGGGCTGTGTAAATATTGCCAATTAGAAAGCCAGTTTGTATCTACCATGCAGTAAAGGTTATCTGGAACAGGAAAACTAACACAGGGCTAATCGAATTTAGCCAGTAGTGTCAAGAGATTTACAGAACGTTTGCATGTAATGTGTTAGAGGAATTTGTTCAGCAATAGTTTGTATTTTTGAAACGAACAAGTAGTATGTTTGACGTTATGTATGTATTTATGTATGAATATCTACATATTGTATGTAAGTCGGGTTTGACTAGTACATACAAAAATATAAATCATTTTAGGCGTCACAAATTGCCTGTCATACCGTTTTTGCTAGGACTCGAACCATAGGCACCGAACAGCACGCATTTCCCAGACCACCACAGTAAACACTCGGTCACTCGTGTGTGTGTGTGTGTGTGTGTGTGGTGTGTGTGTGTGGTGTGCGCGTGCGTGCGTGCGTGTGTGTCTGGTGGTGTGTGTGTGTGCATAATATGCATCAATATATGTATTTGTGCCTGGTTGTGGTGCGTGTGTGTGTGCTGGTGCGCGCGTACGTGCGCGTGTGTCTGGTGGTCGTATGTGTGTGCGTGCTTGTGAATCATTGCGTCGGTGTGTGCTTGTGTTACTGCCAGGTAAACGATTCGCCAAGTTGTGTTTACCAAGACATATGGGTGAAAAGAAAAAAGTATTAAACAGAACACGGCTGTTCTCAAAATGTGTAAAACAAGCATCAAGACCAACAATTCACCACCCATTGTTTTGTTTTTCTCCGTGGCTACCACACGACTGACGATCCTTTCTCAGTTATAAATCTCCATTTCCATACCAATACCCGCCGTCAGGTTTCTTTCTCAAAACGTCAATATGCGCAAAAACATAACACGGGCCAATTTCCTAAAATCGAAAAAATAATCATTCACAGTTCTACCTTGAATAACCGTAACCAGCTCTGTCCTCATTGAAGATAGATAGGCTACGATGCCCTGTTAACAGAAGGTCACCAATAAGCGTAATAAAAGAAAAGACACCAGTGGCTCGTTCAGAAGGGCAAACGATCGCGATAGCTCGGTAGCTGGGTGGAGGGTTTTTGTTGTTTGTTTGTTTGTTTGTTTTTTGGGGGGTTTCTTGTGCGGGTTTTTTTTTTTTTTTTGGGGGGGGGGGGGGGGGGGGATGCGCCTACCGTTAGACGTGGATGGATAGAGAAAGATGGCTCCAGTCAAATTGTTCGCGACCGCTGGTTTCTTAAACACACCAGTGTTGTTTGTGATAATATAGCTTGGTAGAGTGATGTCGTGGATCACCACCATTGGTTGTGTAGTTGTCATGTCCACAGAGGGCGGGATGTAGCCCAGTGGTAAAGCGCTTGCTTGATGTGCGGTCGGTTTGGGATCGATTCCCGTCAGTGGGCGCATTAGGCTATTTCTCGCTCCAGCCAAGTGCACCACGACTGGTATGTCAAAGGCCGCGACATGTGCTATCCTGTTTGTGGAATGGTGCATATAGAAGATCCCTTGCTACTAATGAAAAAATTTAGTGGGTTTCCTCTCTACGACTGTCAAAAATAACCATATGTTTGACATCCAATAGCCGATGATTAATAATTCAATGTGCTTTAGTGGTGTCGTTAAACAAAACAAACTTATTTGATTGATTCCGCTGATTCGACTGACGAGGTTTGACCCAACACCTCAGTCGAGCTCTCCAACGACTAATGTTGATTCTCTTGATTGGACATTTGAATCGGATATTAGGACTAAATATATTGAATAAACACTGAAGTAACTGGATATTGTCCAACAGCAAAGACATGGACTGAATAATCACAAACATGATATAGTTAATATTTAACACATGTGGTCAGTTTTCTACTGGACTAAAAGCGCTGCAAAGTAGTATGATATTAAATGTTTCTAGCATTTGTATTTGAATAGGTCATCAGCGATCGCCAATCCGTTAAGCTACTCATTGGTGATACTGTGTCTTTATTGAAATTTTGAGAGCGGGACGTAGCCCAGTGATACAGCGCTCGCTCCAGCCAGTGCACCACGACTGGTATATCAAAAGCCGTGGTATGTACTATCTTCTCTATAGAATGGTGCATATAAAAGATCCCTTGCTGCTAATCGAAAAGAGTAGCCCATGAAGTGACGACAGTGGGTTTCCTCTCTCAATACCTGTGTGGTCCTTAACCATATGTCTGACGCCATATAACCGTAAACAAAATGTGTTGAGTGCGTCGTTAAATATAACATCTCCTTCCTTGTATTTGAACAGGTCATCAGCGATCGCCATTCCTTTAAGCTACTCATTTGTGATAATGTGTCTTTGTAGAAATCTTTACCGCCCAATCCTTGATAGAAGCAGATTTCGCTCAACATATGTCCTCGTTTTAGGCTCTGAATTTGAATTTTGTGAACAAACAACACCACCCGTAAAGCAGTACATTTTATTGCTTAATTACACCAGACATACATTCACGTGCAATCATTTTAATTGTGATACGGTGATTTTCGTTGATTTCCTGACCATGTAAAACAAACATAACAAAGAGCCGTTTGATCAGATCATGTCTTCACATACTGGAGACAAATTAATGCAGAGATTCGGGGGATGGGGGCGAAAACAGCGGTTACACCGCCATTCGGTTTCCTAATCATACATTCGCACCTTTTTAACACTACAAATACAAATCGTTGCACGACCCTTGCGTCATTCGTTCAATTGTAAATCAGATCTTGAAAGTTTAGGACGTAGCCTATTAAACTATTGTTTTAACAATTATCTTGTTTCTATGGAACACCACAAAATACGGACACTGGAACAACGTGACCTAGAAACGTAGAAATGTCATGTAACTAGAACAGTTTATCACTGACAAATATCAGATACTGTGGAAATATCAGAGATATCTAAGACAATAATAAGGCAAAATATACAAAGCGTGTTAACATTGATCACAATGTTCTCAAACAACGTCTAGAATTTATTTGTGATCAAAACTTGCAAACATATTATGACACTATCAAAAACTTAATTAATTGTTCTGAGTATCTACTAGAAAATATAAACTAAGGGATTTTTTTTTGGTCTGTTTTGTTTTGTTTAACGATAACACTAGAACACATTAATCATCGGCTATTGGATGTTAAACATATTGTCATTTTGACACAGTCAAAGAGATGAAAGACACTTTTCCATTAGTAGCAAGGCATCTTTTATATGCACCATCCCACAGACATGATAGCACATACGACGGCCTTGGATATACCAGTCGTGGTGCACTGGCTAGAGCGAGAAATAGCCCCATAGCCCCCCCCCCCCCACCCCACCACCCCTGCCCCCACTAAGATCGATCCTAGACCGATCGCGCATCAAGCGAGCGTTTTACCACTGGGTTACGTCCCGCCCAAAATGTGGGAGAAAGTCTGCAGCTTTAAGCACGAAACTGCATGGATACAGACACGTTCATCTTTTTCAGCGTGTACACTAAACAATACACGGTGATAACACAGTGATGATGTGGTTAAATATGTACAGTCTTCCAGTATCTGTTTCAGTTAATGAACTAGTGTGCGTGATATTTTGCATAGATGAATGATGAAATATAACAGCACAGAAGACATTTGCAATGGACTGTTGTTTCGTTAGACGGGCCATTGTCCCTTACATACATTCGCAATGCACACGTAGATATGTTAGCTAGTCCCTGGTGTAATTCTATGGTAGATATATTCACACCTGTCGATGCACGTCCATCTCTAGTTTGTTATGAAAGCGTATATCGAATTTCCATTGTTAAATTATAATGTAAAATTACACGTAGTTTTAAATCGTTGAATTCATAGTACATAATATGTTGACATAAAATATGGGTATTGCTTTTAATACATTACCACTCAGACAAACAGAAAACACAAGCAGATAGACATATAAACTGGCAGACAGACAAACAAACAGAATGAGAGACACCTACTGGGAATTCAAGCACGATTTCCGTGTTCCGGTTCAGATATAATAGGTTTTCATAGTTCATCTTGACCTAGCAATACGGTTTTCCTTAAGTCAACTTGACATCAAATAATAAATTTTGTCTTAGGTCAACTTGACCTTAGTTGGTCAACTTAACCTCCTTTGATCATCATGTTATACACGATCACAGTCATAATTTGATTCATTATTCATACAACCAACATTACAGTAATTTCGCACGATACAAACAAGAATATTTTCACTTATGTTACCCTATCATACATCACAGAGCTATGTACACAATGGGACTATCAAACTTTGCATAATCGCGATCATGGTAGTATATGTATACTAATGTATCTCTGTACAAAGGAGAGTCCAGTGTGCACGCAAGAATCACGGTTAAAACAGGAATGCCCATTTTATATCAGCTTTAGTATTTTTTCGTTGAGAAATGGGGGTATGGGTGGGGGGATCACTGTCACAACATGCGACAACAATATGTTCCAATTGTTCTATGCCAAATAAGCAATCACAGTTTTATTAGCGAGATTCAGGTTTCACCTTTGGCGATTTTTAACATGGTATTCTCGGGTATTTTTGTGTACGTCAGCATGGGTAGTATCACAACCAAGCAGCTAAATATGAACAGGAGATAGAAGACGAAGAAGATCCGGTCCAGTATCAACGCGATGGCCTTCCACTCCTTGATTAAAGTCTCTCGCCTGTCTTTGTCTGAGATTCTTCGCTTCAAGATCTTCGTGAAGTCCTTCATCTCACACAACTTCTTGTCTATCGCCGTCAGGTGGCCCAACTGGTTCAGCGTATCCTTTGATGGAGGAGGTAGAACGTCTACAGGAGCTTTAGGGTCCTGGCTAATCGCGTTGTCAGCAGTCACATCAGCAATACTAGACTCTACAGCCTCGTCTCGTGATTTGTCCTGCTGAAGAGGCTTCACGAGATCTCCCATCATCAGAAGTCTGGCACACACATCAAAGAGAACCTAAAAAAAGAGTTTAGTTTATTAAACAGGCTCAGACACCTCCCATCATCAGAAGTCTGGCACACACATCAAAGTTCAACTAAAAAAGAGTTTAGTTTATTAAACAGGCTCAGACACCTCCCATCATCAGAAGTCTGGCACACACATCAAAGAGAACCTATAAAAGGAGTTTAGTTTAAACAGGCTCAGACACCTCCCATCATCAGAAGTCTGGCACACACATCAAAGAGAACCTAAAAAAAGAGTTTAGTTTATTAAACAGGCTCAGACACCTCCCATCATCAGAAGTCTGGCACACACATCAAAGTGAAACTAAAAAAGAGTTTAGTTTATTAAACAGGCTCAGACACCTCCCATCATCAGAAGTCTGGCACACACATCAAAGAGAACCTAAAAAAGGAGTTTAGTTTAAACAGGCTCAGACACCTCCCATCATCAGAAGTCTGGCACACACATCAAAGAGAACCTAAAAAGGAGTTTAGTTTATTAAACAGGCTCAGACACCTCCCATCATCAGAAGTCTGGCACACACATCAAAGAGAACCTAAAAAAGGAGTTTAGTTTATTAAACAGGCTCAGACACCTCCCATCATCAGAAGTCTGGCACACACATCAAAGTGAAACTAAAAAAGGAGTTTAGTTTAAATAGGCTCAGACACCTCCCATCATCAGAAGTCTGGCACACACATCAAAGAGAACCTATAAAAGGAGTTTAGTTTAAACAGGCTCAGACACCTCCCATCATCAGAAGTCTGGCACACACATCAAAGAGAACCTAAAAAAAGAGTTTAGTTTATTAAACAGGCTCAGACACCTCCCATCATCAGAAGTCTGGCACACACATCAAAGTGAAACTAAAAAAGAGTTTAGTTTATTAAACAGGCTCAGACACCTCCCATCATCAGAAGTCTGGCACACACATCAAAGTGAAACTAAAAAAGGAGTTTAGTTTAAACAGGCTCAGACACCTCCCATCATCAGAAGTCTGGCACACACATCAAAGAGAACCTAAAAAAGGAGTTTAGTTTAAACAGGCTCAGACACCTCCCATCATCAGAAGTCTGGCACACACATCAAAGAGAACCTAAAAAGGAGTTTAGTTTATTAAACAGGCTCAGACACCTCCCATCATCAGAAGTCTGGCACACACATCAAAGAGAACCTAAAAAAGGAGTTTAGTTTATTAAACAGGCTCAGACACCTCCCATCATCAGAAGTCTGGCACACACATCAAAGAGAACCTAAAAAAAGAGTTTAGTTTATTAAACTGGCTCAGACACCTCCCATCATCAGAAGTCTGGCACACACATCAAAGAGAACCTAAAAAAGAGTTCAATTTAAACAGGCATGTGGGTATGTTTTTAAAGATGTAAAGTTTGTTTTGTTTAACGACACTACTATTAATAATCGGCTATTGGATGTCAAACATTTGGTAATTTTGACGTACAGTCTCAGAGATGAAACCGGCTACATTTTTCCCCATTGGTAGCAAGGGATCTATTGTATGCACCATCCCACAGACATGATGGCACATACCACGGTCTTTGATATACCAGTCGTGGTGCACTGGACGGAAGGAGAAATAGCCCAATGGGTCCACCAACGGGGATCGATCCCAAACCGACCGCGCATCAAGCGAGCGCTTTACCACTGGGCTACGTCCCGCCCGCGTTTAGATATAAAATCTAAACTACAATGAAAAAGTAAGAACAGTCAAACCTGCTCCAGCAGCCTCTTGTGCTTAGCAGCTATCTGTGTTAAGTGGCCACATTTGACTTATCCCAAACTAATATAGTATAAACTAACTTCCATTCAGTAGCCACTCGTCTTAAAAGCTAACGTTTTGATACATTTTTCGGTGGCTGGTTAACACCGCTTTGACGTTGCATTACTCCATTATACAGTATTGTGATAACAAGAACGCCTACACTCGCCAAAATATGCCCTTAAGTATTTCACCAGCAAGTCACTGATTGTTTTTTATTTTTTATTATTTCTTGTTTGGTTTTGGGGTTGTTGTTTTTTTGTTGGTTTTTCTTTCTTTCTTTCTTTTTTTTTTTTTTTTTTTTTTTGGGGGGGGGGTTGTTTGTTGGTGGGTTGTTTTGGGGTTTTTTGGTTTGTTTTTTGGCTTTTTTTTGTTGCTTTTATTTTTGTTTCTTTTTAGATTTGTTTGGCAAATGTATCACCCATCTACAGATCTATATAATTCCCAGTTCTGTAACTCGCCACAGAACATGACAAACCATCAGTAATTTGTATTTGATGGGTCTGCAGCGATTTGCGACGAACCAGACTTTACTGGAACCAGGCTTTAATCTGGTCTCACGTTGTATGCAATTCGCATTATATGTCTAGCTAGACCACGTTTTGAATCGAGGGTATCACAAGTCCTAGAAGACTCACCTGTTTCGCAGGAGCTGGGAGGTTGGCTCTGTGTCCATACGCTGCCAGGTTGACCACGAGGACGTTTAGAAACACAGACAGGGTGATGAGGATCATGTTCAGACAGTAGTAAGTGCCTGAAATTATCAACATTAGAAACATAAATAAGTAGAAGAAAGGAATGTTAGTCAAGGGTTCCCAGTCTCAAGCTCATCGAGTGAGCAGCTAACATCAGCGGTGAATGCAGCTGTCACCATGAAATGGATCATGTTCACACAGTAATACGTGTCTGGAATTACAAACATTAGAAACATAGCAAATATGAGAAAATGTAATATTATTAATTTACTAAATGGATTAATGGAATATAAACATTTGTTTGTTTAAAGAGACATTCCTGAGTTTGCTGCTTTGTAAGATGTTTCCGACTAATAAAATATTTCTACAATTAAACTTACATATTAAATATATTTTCTTGTTTAGAATATCAGTGTCTATATAGTCAATGTGTTTCTTGTCATCTTAATATTTGTAAGAAGCCCAAACTGGATTTTTCTTCAAATAACTTCGTACGTACGAAAAAAATGTTAGAACGATCAGAAACACGTCTAAGATACAGGTACTAATATTTTATGCAGGACAATATACAATGTAATAACAATCGTTAAAAAGTATCTGTTCGTTGATAACATCTTAAAAATTGCAGCAAACCCAGGAATGTCCCTTTAACAAAACCATTAAAGTAAATTGATTTATTAATCACCGACTATCGGTTGTCATACATTTGGTAATTCTTACATATAGTCTTAGACGAATCCTGTTACATTTATTTTCATTACCAGCATATTCTTTTATATACACATTCCCAAAGACATAATAACACATACCACTGCTTTTGACAGACACTGACTGAGACGGGGGAAACCCGATCAGAAATTGAATGAATGTTTAACGCACCACAACAAAAAAAAATACAAATCGGATGTTGGTTGTTAAGCACAGTTAAATATATGAATATGATTCATTGTTTTATTTACCACACCACAAACCATTGGCTGTCGAGTTCCAAACGTATTACTGCCATATCAAGCCGCGCTTAGTTTAAAGTAACTAGATGTGGGCAGTAACAAAGAACGTGGTATTGTGGTATAGGACGTTTTTCACAGATAAAAAAGGTCTAAACCAAAAGGAACACTGATTGGCGTATTTTGGGAGGAAGGCAACTACACTTCTGTCACCTCTACCACGTGGATATGCTGCTGCGAATCATTCATACCATAGTTGGCACAAACCGAAAATTATATACCACGGTTTTATATATCTAAACAGAAGATCAAAAGTTAAAGTTAAAGTATTGTTTTGTTTAATGACACTTCTAGATCGCATTGATTTATTGGATGTCAAACGTTTAGTAATTCTGACATAGTCTTAGAGAGGAAACCCGCGACATTTTTTTCCATTAGTAGCAAGGGATCTTTTATATGCACCATCCTACAGGCAGGATAGCAAATACTACGGCCTTTGATGTGTCAGTAGAGATGCACTGGCTGGAGTGACAAAATAGCCCAATGAGCCCACCGACGGGGATTGATCCCAGACCGACTGCGCATCAAGCGATTGCTTTACCACTGGGCTACGTCCCGCCTCTGACTGTGGGTCAGTGTATGGATAACGTCTACCCAGGTTGATCGACGTTACAATCTGACGAGAACGGGTATACACATACTGAAACGCAGAACAAACGCAACAAATGTTTCGTGGTGTTATGTTTACAGTGAATTTAATAATTGACAATAACTAATGAAAGACGTTAGGCGAAGTGATTCACTATCAGGTGCTCAACCTTAGGAGGACTGCTACTCCACTGGGAGATCTCACCGGCCTCGGTGGCGCAGTGGTTAAGCCATCAGACTACAGACTGGTAGGTACAGGGTTCGCAGTCCGGTACCGGCTCCATCCCAGAGCGAGTTTTTAAGGGCTCAATGGGTAGGTTTAAGGCCACTACACCCTCTTCTCTCTCACTAACCACTAACTAACTAACAACTAACCCACTGTCATGGACAGACAGCCCAGATAGCTGAGGTGTGTGCCTAGGACAACGTGTATGAACCTTAATTGGATATAAGCACGAAAATAAGTTGAAATGAAATGGGAAATCTGTAACAGGATGTTTCATCCCCTGCACAGCCCGTAGGAGGACTGCCACAATAAGGATTGAACAATTTACATCTAACAGGACTTTGTTACGGAAAGCCTTTATGTCTGATCAAAATAACCATATAAATGGTTGTAAATCGAGGTATACAATGCACTCGTTTGTAGCTATAAAAAACACATAAGCATTAATCTAACTGCAAAATATATATATATTTGATGACAAATTTAAACAATATTGTCAAAACGAATTTGAAAACAAAACATCGTGCATAAAAGTGACACCAATACAAAATTAGCATTATGTAGTAACCCATATAATAATTGTACAAGGGCTACTTATTTAGATTTGCTACCTATAAAACATAAATATTTTGTTAAGAACAAGCTCACATAATTGAAATATTGAAACTGATAGATATAACAATCCCAAAATTCCAAGAGAAAAAAATACTGGTCCATTTTGTCCAAACATGATTGAGACAGAATAGTACTTTTAATTGTAACAAAATTTATGAAGGAAGAAACATATATCTCAAAAACTTAATCTTTAAAAATAACGATACACAAAATATTTCGATCCAAGATTGATTAAATTATATTTTTTACTAATTTTAAAGCTCTTAAATAGACACAATTGTACTAACTTAAGTAAGTTTATAATCAAGACTGAGATCGTGAGAAAAAAAAATAGTATACATACTTAATTTGACATTTGTTTTATTAGATATTACAATATATTTGTATATTAATTTTAAACCTCTTAAATAGACACAACTGTACTAACTTAAGTAAGTTTATAATCAAGTCTGAGATCGTGAGAAAAAAATAGTACACATACTTAATTTGACAGCATTTGTTTTATTAGATATTACAATATATTTGTTTGGTTGTTTTTTTTACTTTTCAGTTTTGAAGATTTTTGTTGCGTATGCGTATGCTGTTCCAGTGGGGGTTTTTTTACTTTTCAGTTTTGAAGATTTTTGTTGCGCATGCGTATGCTGTTCCGTGGGTTTTTTTACTTTTCAGTTTTGAAGATTTTTGTTGCGTATGCGTATGCTGTTCCAGTGGGGTTTTTTACGAATTAACTGTGCTGTCACTCAATACATATTGCAGACGTTAAAAAAATAAATTCCAATTATGATTCCATTAGCTCTGTAGGAAATTGTAGTCAAACCTAATTGCTAGTATAGTCTGGGATTTTTCGAACACCGTACACCAAGGTATTAAAATTAATTTAACATAATTATAAAACTGAGTTCAATATCGTGTAGTCTTACGACTGATTAATGCGATAATAAGAAAGTATATTTTCTTACCCAGTAAAGGCATTGTCGATGTACCTGGTGGCAAATTTTTTTCTAAGATCTTAAGTAAGATGAAAAACGCTATAAACACCGTCAGGCCTGAAACAGACATTAAAACAAATTGACAAACATTTTAAATAAAGCACAATTAACGAATGCATTACATACATGAGTAACACAACATTACATCGACTGACCATTGCATTGTAAACATTAATTTAGAAAACAGGGATTTATCTAGACATTCTGTGGTACAAAACATGGGACCCTTCTGAAAAGCAAGTGGCAGTGAACATTCCCAGTGTGATGTGTGAAACATTTTTGTAATTACAGTTGAATCCCGTTGGTTCGAATCCCGTTGGTTCGAATCCCGTCGGTGCTTGAGAAATATGTCTGTTCTGCTAAATTAATTTAACAATGGTGCAACGTATCATTCAGTGGCCTTAAAAAATCCCAATTATGATTAAATTCCACGAATTTTCCCAATCTCGTCACACATGGAACCCTGTCAAATAATTGTGGATAAATTCCTATAAAAAGGAAAACTAAGTATCAAAATATGTTCACTGAAACTGAATTTTATTTTAATAATTTTAAAATGCTGTGTCGATTATCGTTGGAAAAATAAATGTAAAAAGTAAAACAATGAGCATAGGGAATTACACATTCTACATCCAAGTTGAATTTACAATATTTCTTTATTTTCACTTTCATTTAATAAATAACTAAAATCAATCGATCCGACACAATCTCATAATCTTTGCACAAATAACTCGAGAATACCGAAATTGTAATAATCATAATTATATGATTACACACCGTCTTTACAGAGTCGCGTTCAATACGACTATAATCCGTCTCAGCATTCTTTAAAAATGTTTGTTTTGTAAATAATGTTAGTTTGGTTTGACGTAAGATGAAAAGTAAAAGTGTTTTGGAAATAAAACAAAACTATATGTGTGTGCAATTTGCAAATCAATCGGCTCAGAAATAAATAATTTGTAGTAAATTCCATAGCATGAAAAAAGGCGTTCCCTGTGGGACGGACTACAGATTCTTATTTTATCGTGTCGTATGAAATCGGCAAATACACAAACACTGGCAAATTGACTGTCGGTAGCTAGATAAGACTGTCAAAGAAAGATGAACTAAGGTAGCAAACGTTTCGGCAACATTCTTCTGACATTACATTACAGTTCCGTCAGTCGTTATCTAAAGACTTTCCAATATAGTTTAAATTATATCATTTACTTGTACTTTTTATGGACATATATTTGAAGGTACAATGTTTACATTTGAAAGCAAACATTAATCGACAATTTTATCTGGAAGCCTTCACTATGCACCTTTGAGATAGAGCCTTTAATCAATTTTGTAAAATATCAAGGGAAGACCGATGTATTGAAATATAATTGTCTTACGGCCAATAGGTTCTGGTTTCACATCAGAGTATCCGTGTCAATTTAGACTGATGATTAATGGACCTGTGGGAATGGGAAAACCCACCAGCCACTTATATAACTAACCGTCTAACCCTGTTATGGACACACTGACCAAATCATAGGTATGTGTCAAGAACAGCGTGTTTGGACAGAACGTTTCTTTCGCTTAAATATTCCAAAATTGTCTTCGGATGTCATGTTTTGTTTTACTCCTTGATCTATTTTAAACACTCTGATCGGATATAAGTTAATTCAGAGTTTATCTTTTATTGTAAATCAACAATAAGTACTTACCTACCCAAGATTATTTTTGTTTTGGGGGAAGCAGATAAAAATATCAAGATACGTTTTCTCATTTTTAGGGGCCAACTGTTTCTGTCTTGCCATCCTCCCACCCACACACACACATACACACCCACCAAACACACACACACACACACACACACACACACACACACCGCACGATACGCTGACATTCTGATATAACACAGAACACCAACACACTCCTTTCAATAACCGTCATTGCTTAACGATAGTAATTTTGATTAATTCTTGGGAAAACATTTTTTCCCCTTTTCCTAAAGAGAGATATTTTGGGATTTACAGCACACGCCAACTCTAAATCGATAACTGTGACGCCACACAACTAACTGTGTTATATATCTCACCAAGCTGCATCTTGGCCGGCGACTCCGGCGGGATCCAGAAGAGGACGAGAGTGATGGATGTGAGCAGCACGCACGGCAGGATGAGGATGTAGTTGTAGAGGGTCGCTCTCCGCTGGAAGATCAGGTTGTAACGCAGGTCTATGAATGTCCCGGGACAGCACGTGTACTTCTGCACGTTCCGTATCGCAGGGACGTCGATGATGATCCAGGAATTGCTCTCAACATACGCCGTGAGATCGATGTAGTTCTTGTTGTCCAGGAACTTCAGATCTAGCTGGCTCCCGTCATACGTCCACGAGCCGAACTTGAGGGTGCAGTTCTGGACGTCAAAGGGAAAGTTCGTCACGTCTATTGGACACGATATTCGGTACACCGCCTGAGGCATCCACAGGATAGAACCACTGTGTTCGAACACGCACAGGACCTTTCTGTGTTCATCAAGTCGGTAATCTGCACTGGATGAAATAATTTTAGTGTGTAATTTAAACTGTCTTTCATCAAATCGGAAAATATGCTTTAAAATTAAATTTGACGAATATTGTTTTGTTAAAGGCACAGACCATAGTTTCAAAATGGACACTGAATGTAGTTAATCTACAAACCTGTAACACACTTGAATAAAGTTACAACAGAGAGTAACAAGAGTCTGTGACGATAACACCAGAACATATCCTTAAAAACAGACTAGAACTCGAATCATTAACAGCTACTTCTCAGATGCACGTGTGTTTTTTAAAATACGAAAAATGCATTTTGTGATATTAGAAACATCAGGATGACCAGAAACACTTCGGTTATACGAAAATGAATAATCTAAACAATAAAATATAAGTAATGTTTGATTTCAGCGATCATATACGGCTCTAAGAGTGAAAAATATGCTGTAGTGTTTAAAAACTGGGGTCTGTCCCTTTAATTCACCAAAATGTAATTCGCAACTCAGAAAAATACAGTTAATTAAAGAGCCACAGTTTTGTTATATTTTCTTTGGATAACTGAAACTTGAAATAATTAAAGTTTGTTTTCTTTAACGACACTACTAGAGCACATTGATTAATCAATCATCGGCTATTGGATGTCAACCATTTGATAATTCTGGCAAATAGTCTTCAGAGAAACCCACAAATTAGTTTAACATTAACAGCAAGGGATCTTTATATGTACTTTCCAGCAGACAGGACAACACATACCACGACGGTTGATATACCAGACGTGGTGTACTGGTTAGGGGGAACAACCCAATCAGAGAATAGATCCACCGAGGATATTCGATCCTGAAACTTGAATTTAATACAGGTTTTGATGAAATTCTCTAAATGTGGCTAAATAGGTAGATAGAAAGAAAGGGAGGCAATTAGGCAAAAAGAAGATAGGTAATGATTGATCCATAAGATCTTAAAGGTATTTGCCTAATTTCACTACACCGATTATTAGTTCGTGGGCAAAATGAAAAAAGAAGTCCTTATTTGTTTCGGTTTTGTTACCTCACCTCCCCTCCGTTACATTTGTTTCATGTTGAGTAGTTTTGGGGTGGGGTGGGGGTGGGGGGGTTTATAGGTTAGCTCTTTTAATTTATATCGTGAACCTTTTTACTCTGGAAAGACTACCCAGCTCTGTCTGTCTGTCTGTCTGTCTGTCTGTCTCTCTCTCTCTCTCTCTCTCTCTCTCTCTCTCTCTCTCTCTCTCTCTCTCTCTCTCTCTCTCTCTCTCTCTCTGTCTGTCTGTCTGTCTGTCTGTCTCTCTCTCTCTCTCTCTCTCTCTCTCTCTCTCTCTCTCTCTCTCTCTCTCTCTCTCTCTCTCTCTCTCTCTCTCTCACTTTCTTTGTGTGTCTGTGTGTGTGTCTCTGTGTGTGTGTGTGTCTCTCTCTCTCTCTCTCTCTCTCTCTCTCTCTCTCTCTCTCTCTCTCTCTCTCTCTCTCTCTCTCTCTCTCTCTCTCTCCCTCTCTCTCTCTCTCTCTGTGTGTGTGTGTGTGTGTGTGTGTGCGTGTGCGTGTGTTTCTGTGAAAGAGAGAGAGAGAAAGCAAGAGACGGACAGACAAACACGTGGCTTAGATACTGAGAGAGCTGCTATGATTACCATACACCACACGCAGATCCTACACTTTAAACGTAGTGTCCTTAAATAGTCCTTTCTTCTAAAAAACCACACTTTGGTAAGTGTAACAAGTTAACTTTTTTTACAGTCTATATAACACTTAAGGAAAAGCCTGTTGTTTGTTGCAATTAGTGTAATATCATATTTAGACTATTCGCCTAACATACTAGTTGTGTATTTTCTTTAATGTACTAGTGTAGTTTAAGTAACGTACTAGTTGTGTAGTTAGACTAACGTACTAGTGTAGTTCGACTAACGTAATAGTTATATAATTGGACTAATATACTAGTTGTACAATTAGACTAAATCACTAGTTGTGTAGCATTAGACTAACGTACTAATTGTGTAATTAGCATAATGTACCAGTGTATGTAGACTAATTCACTAGTTGTGTTGACTAATTCACTAGTTGTGTGTACTAACTCACTAGTTGTATAGACCACCTCACTAGTGTAGTTTGACTAAATTACTAGTTGTGTATTTTGACTAATTTACTAATTGTGTATTTGACTAACTCACTAGTTATGTATTAGACTAACTCACTAGTTTTGTATTTGACTAACACACTAGTAGTGTATTTGACTAAGTCACTAGTAGTGTATTTGACTAACTCACTAGTTGTGTATTTGACTAACTCACTAGTAACGTATTTGACTAACTCACTAGTTGTATGTTAGATTATCCCACTAGTAGTGTATTTAGACTAACTCACTAGTAGTGTATTTAGACTAACTCACTAGTTGTTTATTTGACTAACTCACTAGTAGTGTATTTGACTAACTCACGAGTAGTGTATTTAGACTAACTCACTAGTTGTTTATTTGACTAAGTCACTAGTTGTTTATTTGATTAACTCACTAGTAGTGTATTTGACTAACTCACTAGTTGTGTATTACACTAACTCATTAGTTGTGTATTAGACTAACTCACTAGTTGTGTATTAGACAAACTCACTAGTTGTGTATTTGACTAACTCACTAGTAGTGTATTTGACTAACTTACTAGTAGTGTATTTAGACTAATTCACAAGTAGTGTATTAAGACTAACTCACTAGTTGTGTATTAGACTAACTCACTAGTTGTGTATTAGACAAACTCACTAGTAGTGTATTTGAGTAACTCACTAGTTGTGTAGTTTTATGTCAGGAAGCCAGATCTTGTTCCAGGGAATCCTCACTTTGTCCACTCCACCATACTCAGACTTGTTCCACTTGACGTCATTGTCCTGCCACACCTAGGAATATCAACGACACGTCACATAAAAAAAAACACAGGTAAAAGAAAACAACGGAACGCCAGGACTGTGCCAGGAACAAAGTTGGAGTTTGTTTTGTTAGACGACACAACTAGAGCTCACTGATAAATGAATCCTTGGCTATTTGATGACAACAATTTGTTAATTCTAAGAGTGGAAAAGCTCTACAGTTTTACATTAGCATCACGTGATATTTTATATATACTTTCCCAGACAGGACAAAACATACCACGGGCTTTGATATACCAGACGTGGCGCGCTTGTTGGAACTGGAATAAAGTCAATCAGATGATGGATCCAACGACCCTAGTGGGCTATTTCTCGCTCCAGCCAGTGCACCACGACCGCTACACCAAAGGACGTGGTATGTGCTAGCCTGTTTATGGGATGGTGCATATAAAAGATCCCTTGCTGCTAATCGAAAAGGTAGTACTATACCAAATAACTTCCGGCTGGGTCAAAGTTCGAGGTGCACCCAACTTTTGATAGAGAAGTGAACACCACAAGTCCTGTGATTGGTTATAAATGTGAGTGTGTTGGTTGTAAAAAATAACAGTTTCATCTGGGTAAAATAAATGTGCAATTTTATTTCATCTAGTGCCAATGTGTCAAGTAGCCTTGTGCTTGAAACATGTATGGGGTACCTGTAAAAACAAGTACTCGAATTTTGTCCGAAACTAGGGTAGTCATAGACGCTACCCGTTATCTCAGAAACGAGCAGCTTGACCCCCATTTTTTTCTGATTCACTTTAAGTGTAAGGGGTGGTAGTATTTATATCCGTGGCGTTTATGTCGGTTGATACGTTGCAGGTAGCAGTTTTAGCCGCATATGTTACTATTGTCGTCTATGGGATTTGATTTGGTAGTATACACCCAAAAAGAGTTGCTCATGAAGTGGCGACACCGGGTTTCCTCCCTCAATATCTGTGTGGTCCTTAACCATATGTCTGACGCCATATAACCGTAAATAAAATGTGTTGAGTGCGTCGTTAAATAAAACATTTCCTTCCTTCCTTCCTTCCAACGACCCTAGCGCCCCAGGTGAGCGCTCCACTGACTGTACTAGATCCGTTCGAGAAACATTGAATTATTCTGAAGATGTTTCAGGCGACAATTATGTTATAGGTGGTGGATTCGGGCGATATAAATTTGCTTTGCTTTACTACTATAATGTACTACAAAATATTTACGTTTGAATGCAAATTGTACGCAATATAAACAATTAAATATATATTTTTAATACAGCCTGTAGATAAGTACAAAACAGTCATATTAGTATCAGTAGTCAAAACAGATGGTCCAGAATACACGTCGAGACAATACAGTTGGAACATCTATGACTGTACACTTAAAAATCATTGAAAAATATCTTTATATCAAAACGTGAAGAAATCAGTGAAAACCAAATTGTCCAGAAGACAAACTCTGTGTGTTGTTCCTCCTCACAATTAGCACGTCCCATACGCACATACTGGTCTCATGGAGCAATACAAAACAAATATAAATAGTCTAAATAAGCACAACAGGTTGTCCAGAATACATTTTGAGACAGCACAATTTAAATTAACTTTCTTAGTGTTAATTTACCATTACGTACATACGGGTCTCACACGTACACACGTGTCGCATACGTACACAGTGGTCTCATACGTACACACTTGTCCCATACGTACACACTGGTCTTATACGTACACACAGGTATCATACGTACACACTGTCCTTATAGGTACACACTGGTCTCACACGTACAAACTGGTCTCACACGTACGCACTTGTCGCATACGTACACACTGGTCTTATACGTACACACTTGTCTCACACGTACACACTGGTCTCATACGTACACACTTGTCTCACACGTACAAACTGGTCTCATACGTACACACTGGTCTCATACGTACACACTTGTCTCACACTTATACACTGGTCTCACACTTGCACTGGTCTAATACGTACATACTGGCCTTATACGCGCACACTGGTCTCACACGGACACACTGGTCTCATACGTACACACTGGTTTCACACTTGCACACTGTTTTTATACTAACACACCGGACTCGCACTCACACACTGGTCTCACACTCACACAGCGGTTTTATATGTACAAACCAGTCTCATACGTACACACTGGTCTCATACGTACACACTGGTCCCATACATACACACTGGTCCCATACGTACACACTTGTCTCACACTTACACACTGGTCTCACATTTGCACTGGTCTAATACGTACTGGCCTTATACGCACACACCGGTCTACTAGGTACCCACCGGTCTCATACGTACACACTGGTCTAATAAGAACACACTGGTTCCATACGTACACACTGGTCTCATACGTACACACTAGTCTCATACGTACACACTGGTCCATTACGAACACACTGGTATCATACGTACACATGGGTATCACACGTACACACTGGCATCACACTTACACACTGGTCTCAACTTACACACTGGTCTCAACTTACACACTTGTCTTACACGTACACACTTGTCTCACACATACACGCTGGTCTAATACGTACACACTATCTTATACGTACACACTGGTCTCACACGTACAAACTGGTCTCACACGTACGCACTTGTCGCATACGTACACACTGGTCTTATACGTACACACTTGTCTCACACGTACAAACTGGTCTCATACGTACACACTGGTCTCATACGTACACACTTGTCTCACACGTACAAACTGGTCTCATACGTACACACTGGTCTCATACGTACACACTTGTCTCACACTTATACACTGGTCTCACACTTGCACTGGTCTAATACGTACATACTGGCCTTATACGCGCACACTGGTCTCACACGGACACACTGGTCTCATACTTACACACTGGTTTCACACTTGCACACTGTTTTTATACTAACACACCGGACTCGCATTCACACACTGGTCTCACACTCACACACTGGTCTCACACTCACACAGCGGTTTTATACGTACAAACCAGTCTCATACGTACACACTGGTCTCATACGTACACACTGGTCCCATACATACACACTGGTCCCATACGTACACACTTGTCTCACACTTACACACTGGTCTCACATTTGCACTGGTCTAATACGTACTGGCCTTATACGCACACACCGGTCTACTAGGTACCCACCGGTCTCATACGTACACACTGGTCTAATAAGAACACACTGGTTCCATACGTACACACTGGTCTCATACGTACACACTAGTCTCATACGTACACACTGGTCCATTACGAACACACTGGTATCATACGTACACATGGGTATCACACGTACACACTGGCATCACACTTACACACTGGTCTCAACTTACACACTGGTCTCAACTTACACACTTGTCTTACACGTACACACTTGTCTCACACATACACGCTGGTCTAATACGTACGCACTATCTTATACGTACACGCCGGTCTAATATGTACACACCGGTCGCATATGTACATATTAGGCTAATACGTACACACTGGTCTCACACGTACACACTGGTATCATACCTACACACTGGTCTCACACTTACACACTGGTCTCACACTTGTACTGGTCTAATACGTACATACTGGCCTTATACGCACATACCGGTCTAATATGTACACACCGATCGCATATGTACATATTGGTCTAATAAGTACACACTAGTCTCACACGTACACACTGATCTCATACCTACACACTGGTCTCACACTTACATACTGGTCTCACACTTACACACTGGTCTTATACGTACACGCTGGTCTCACACGTACACACTGGTCTCATACGAACACGCTGGTCTCACACTTACACAGTGGTCTCACACTTACACACCGGTTTTATACGTACACACTGCTCCCATACGCACACACTGATGTCATACGTACACACTGGTCTAATACGTATACACTGGTCTAATACGTATACACTGGTCTCATACGTACACACTGGTCTAATACGTATACACTGGTCTCATACGTACACACTGGTCTAATACGTATACACTGGTCTCATACGTACACACTGGTCTAATACGTATACACTGGTCTCATAGGTACACACGTCTCATACGTACATACTGGTCTCATACGTACACACTTGTCTCACATGTACATACAGATCTAATACGTATACACTGGTCTCATACGTATACACTTGTCTCACATGTACATACATATCTAATACGTATACACTGGTCTCATACGTATACACTGGTCTCATACGTACACACAGGTGGCATACGTACACACTGCTCCCATACGCACGCACTGGTCTCATGCGTACACACTGGTCTCATATGTACACACTAGTCTTATTCGTACACACTGTTCGCATACGTATACACTGGTCCCATACGTACACACTGGTCTTATTCGTACACACCGGTCTCATACGCACACACTGGTCCCATAGATACACACTGGTCTCATACGCACACACTGGTCTAATACCTACACACTGGTCTAATATGTGCACACTGGTCTCATACGTGCATACTGTTATAATACGTACACACTGGTATCATACGTACACAGTGGTCTCCTACGTACACCCGGGTCCCATACGTGCATATTGGTCTCATATGTACACTCTGGTCCCATACGTACGCACTGGTCCCATACGTACTCTCCCCCCCCCCCCATACGTACACTCTGGTCCCATACGTACGCCCTGGTCCCAGACGTACTCCCTGGTCCCAGACGTACTCCCTGGTCCCATGGGTACACCCTGGTCCCATACATACACCCATGTCCCATATGTACACACTGGTCCCATACGTACACATTGGTCCCATATGTACACCCTGGTCCCACACGTACACCCCTGTCCCACACGTACACCCTGGGCCCATACGTACACCCTGGCCCCATACGTACATACTGGTCCCAGATGTTGAGTGTGAGTATCTGGTCCTGCTCGTCGAGGTCCATGATCTGCGTCATCTGCAGGGCGAAGTAGACAGTGATCGTGTCGTTGAACTTGGCCACGGGGCGGCTGTACTTGCCTCGCATCTTGTACTTGTTGAGGATCTTCCGAATCAGCTGGTCCTCGTACGACAGAACCTGTCTTCGTCTCCGAGCATCTGGGAAAAAACACAACATTCAATCTCCAAATATTGGAGATTCGTCACGGGTATCTTTTAAAGGGACAGTCCTGAGTTTGCTGCAATAATGTTTAAGATGATGTCGACTAACAGAGACTTTTTAACGACCGTAATTACATATCAAATTTTTTTTTTCTGCATAAAATATTAGTGGCTGTATATTAAATGTGTTTCTCGTCGTTCTAGTATTTTACTAGGCTAAATTTAATTTTATTTCCATAATGTTTGGGTTTTTTGTACGTACGAAATTATTTGAAGACAAAATCCAGTTTGGACTTGTTACAAATATTAAGACGACCAGAAACGCATTGAATATACAGACACTGATATTCAAAACAAGAACATATATTTTATGCGTATTTTTAGACGTTAAAAGATTTTATTAGTTGGAAACATCTTACAATGCAGGAAACTCAAGACAGTCCCTTTAATATGGAAAATATCAACCCAGTCTATGTTAATGGATATTTGTCGAGGCTCTACCGAGACAAGTACCGATTAACTGGACAAGGTTGATACTATTCAACTTATAACACTTCTAAAATACAATTTTGATTTTATATTTAGTAAAGCATTGTTCGGAAGTCGCCTCACAGGGAATATGACGTCACTCATTTCAACTAAATCTCATCAAAACATTTCGCTGAGGTATATAAGTATTTTGGGCTGTAAACAAAAGACCCATTGACAGAAAAACATCATTAACCGAGTCAATACTGGTAAATATCAAATGAGTATATGACATGGCTATTATAGGTAAGTTAAGGGATAAAGAACAGTTATCGTAGCTAAGAAGGGATTTCTGTAGGTTCCACACCACCATTAATTACTCCATGCTGTTCAATTAATTTCTATGTCATAGTGTATTCTGAGAAAAAAATATATCAATATCGAGAGGGTCATATGTCTACTTGTTGCTAGGAGTACTCTTGCTTAGTATGTAACCTACAAAAAAAATCATTATAGGTCGACCACAAAAAAATATCAGTTCGCCACCCTCATGCTAGAGCACCGCCTCATTTCGCTGTTATAAACGTTGCGGTATACCACTTGTGCAGAGTTGTTAATACATACTAAATATAACAAGTACAGTAACTTCAAACCAATCGGTTATTTAAATACTACAAAGTCAACCTACTTGTAATCATCAAAGAAATATTTCAAAAGATATATCACAATTTTGTATTATTTTTTAATGAGGAACTATTTCGTAAACCGGACTATAATAAGTATCGAGCCCACAAATGGAAGTTTGATGCCTGTATAAGGGAAATGTCGACATAGTAGTGGCTTATTGTGGGAAAGTGCATATAACAGATTCCTGGAAAACTAGCGGGTTTCATTTGAAACTACATGTCAGATTTTCGGAATGTTTGACAGCCAATAGCCGGTGAAAAATAAACCAACGTGTTCTAGTGGTGTCTAACTTTAGCTGTCATAATTAACTGTTCGCAATGATAGCATTATTACCTCCACTATGACGTTCGTCAGCGGAGCTTTTCTAATACCGATTGTCCAGCGTCCGTCCGTCCGTCCGTCCGTCCGTCCTTCCTTCCGTCCGTCCCTCTTCCCCTTTTGCTTTGAAACCTATTTTCTCCTACACTTTTGACTGAACTGTTCTAAAACTGAGTACAATGATCCTTTGGGGGTACCTTCCACAAACTAGTAGATATATTTAGAAAACTTTGAATTTCTGTGTTTTTGTTAATGTTTTTAAACATTTTAATTTAAAACGTCTATCTTCTCCTAAAGGTTTCACCGAATAGTTCTGAAACGTAGCATTATGATTCCCTGGGCCAGTCGCCACAAATGTATTGTGAGCTATTTTGGAAAGTTTGATTTTTTGGATTTATATTAAATTAAAAACAATTTAAATAAAAATTTTATAATGAACATTTAATGAACACATTTTTTGGGTTTAGATAGTTCTGAAACTTAGTATACGAATTATCAAGGAAAGTCTTCACAAACTAACAGATAACTATTTTGGAATTTGTATTAACTTTAAAGTTTTCAATAGAAATTTAACATTGAAAATTTGAAAGTCCGTCTTCTCCTAAAGTTTTGATCGAATAAATGTGTATGAACTTTAGTACAATGATTCTTTGGGGCAGTCTTCACAAACTAGTAGAGAGATATTTTTAAAATATTTATTAAATTTAAACTTTTTAAATAGAAATATAACATTGAACGTTTAAAAGTCGATATTCTGCTAAAGTTTGATTAGTATAAATATTATAAGAGGCAATATTCATAAAGTAATAGAGATTTTGGAATTTTCATTAAATGTAAATTTTTTAAATAGAAGTCTCTCTTCTCCTAGAGTTTTGATTGGATAGTTTTGAAACTTGGTAGAAATATATAATAGAAATATATATATTAGAAATTTTGTATTTTTGAATTATTATTAAATTTTAAATTGTTAAATAGAAATTTAACATTAAAACATTAAAAGTATATCTTTTTCAGATATGGTCGAATATTTTGGAAACTTGATACTATCATTCTTTCGGGAATTTTTCACAAACTAATAGAGAGCTATTTTGGAATTTTAATATTTTATTACTAAATTATATAAATATAAATAAAAATGTAACAGGTGGCCTTTACAAATTAATGAATTATCTACTACATTTTACTGACAAAATAGAAACTTAAATAGTGGAGCGCTATAGGCCAATAAGCCTCTTGTTCCATTGATGAAAGGTTTAGGAATGCATTTAGTGGGCTTTCATTTTAATGTCAAACGGTATCTTTAACCCTCGCCAAAAACGAAGCGACGATTCAAAGCTTATTACAAACCATAATTCCTTTTATAGTTTATTTTGAGACTTCTATAAGTAATTAATATGAAAGGAAGGAAGGAAGGAACTGTTTTATTTAATGACGCACTCAACACGGTTACGGTTATATGACGTCAGACATATGGTTAAGGACCACACACATATATATATATATATATATATATATATATATATATATATATAGAGAGAGAGAGAGAGAGAGAGAGAGAGAGAGAGAGAGAGAGAGAGAGAGAGATAGAGAGAGGAAACCCGCTGTAGCCACTTCAAGGTCTACTCTTTACGATTAGCAAGGGATCTTTTATATGCACCATCTCACAGACAGGATAATGCATACCACGGCCTTTGTTACACCAGTTGTGGAATACTAGCTGGAACGAGAAATAGCCCGATGGGGCAACCGACGGGGATCGATCCTAAACCGACCGCGCATCACTTTACCACTGCGCTACGTCCCGCCCCCTAATATGAAAAAGGCGTGTCTTTAAATTAATACTCCTGTTTCAAAATTAGTACTGACGCCAAGTAAATTCATCTATGTATCGTCGCCGGGTGGGCAAGAA
Organism: Gigantopelta aegis; assembly: GCF_016097555.1. Classification (NCBI taxonomy): domain Eukaryota; kingdom Metazoa; phylum Mollusca; class Gastropoda; order Neomphalida; family Peltospiridae; genus Gigantopelta; species Gigantopelta aegis. The sequence goes on from NC_054706.1 coordinate 22,055,180, forward strand.
TTTTATTTTTATTCTTTTTATTGGGGTTTTTTTTTTATTGTATTGAATTGTTTGTTTTGGTTTGTTTTTTGTTTTTTGTTTTTTGGGGTTGTTTGTTTGTTTTTTTGTTGTGGGTTTTTTTTTTTTGGGGGGGGGGGGGGGTTGTAGATTATATTTAGTATTTTTTAGATGTGTTTTGTCTTTTGTGGGGTTGTTTTTTGTCTTATGTTTTATTATTATATTTTAGTATATTAAAAAAACCCACATATATTAGATAAAACTAGCGTAGGCTCCGTCAAAGAAACAACCCTTTCGTTTAGCACGTACAACATGTCAGTTGGAACACGCCATTCTGATTGTCAGTGTAGACAGACCCGACTATATAAATATATCATACCGTTACGAATAACAGGTCCATTATGTATTCGTCATAGCTAGCCGTTGCACAAATGAATGTAATGAATGAAAATGTCTGTCCTTTTCTAGTCGAACATTAATACTGAAGTATCTTTTACAAAACTAGCATAATACATTTGTATATTTTGACATCGAAATCAATAGAACGTATTAAAAGTAAAGTCAAAATACACACTTATTTATTTATGACCAAGTGTGAAATGCGTACAACTAAAACACATTTTGCATGCTGATAGCGACCTTCTGAAGTATTCTTTAGAGATTTATATTCGTTTTGCAGGCAGCTTTTTATATCAGGCGTGGCTTGGAAGAGCTTCTATTGTTGAATCTACTGAATAATGAAATACAGCTATCGTTGATTTCAGACAGCATATCGAATTCTCGTTGGTTATGATTTGAAAAGTGTCTTTTGTCTAACGATATAATTAGAGCTCATTGATTAATATCATCGGTTGTTGGATGTCAAACACTTGATAATTCTGACACTTAATCTACAAAGGAAATCCGCTACGCATTACCATTAGGATTTCTATATGTACTTCCCTACAGGCAGCACAGCACACGCCACGGCATTTGATATATCAGTCGAGGGGCACTGGTTGGGGCGGGGAAAATCCAGTGGATCTTTTCAGGATAGTCGATCCTACAAGGATGTTAGTCTAGCTCTGTACCGACTGACCTAAATGGCCCACCCCTTAATAGTCCCTACCATTATGTTAAATACCAGTTAGCTATAGTTCAAACGGACCCTGGCATGTACTGTCATGTCTAAGGAGAACGTGTACATAAAATATCATTTGCTGTTTTATCGGTAGAAGTAGCATATATGACGGTAATGGGTTTCCTCTCTACTTCTGTCTATTTTAATAAAATGTCGAACTCATTTTAGAAACAAAATACACGTAGTTTAAAGTGGGCTGTGGTATCGTTAAACAAACAATTATTTTCCTTTTCAGAGCTTGTCGTTAAATTCCTTTCATGTTTGACCTTCATTATCTTGTCATCATATAGTGTGGCAAGATCGTAATTAGCGGGGTATGGAGGTGGGGGAGGGGTGGGGAGGGGGCAGGGGCAACTACCTCCACCAACCGAAAATACGACTAAGTGTACATGTTTAGTGTATAATACTTCTTTCCGTTCTACCTGGAAAAGACCAATTTTCTACTGTGCCCATGTTCTAGTATAAGGGGGCGGGACGTAGCTCAGTGGTACAGCGCTCGCCTGATGTACGACCGATCTAGGATCAATTGCCGTTGGTGGGCCCATTGGGCTATTTCTTGTTCCAGCCAATGCTCCACAAATGGTGTAACGAAGGCCGTGATATGAGCTACCCTGTCTGTGAGATGGTGCAGATAAAAATATCCCTTGCTGCTAATAGGAAAGAGTAGCCCATGGAGTGGCGACAGCGGGTTTCCTCTCTCAATATCTGTGTGATCCTTAACCATATGTTCGACGCCATATAACCGTAAATAAAATGTGTTGAGTGCGTCCTTTTGTTCTTTTATAGAGGTGAAACTTATTGAGCGTGCAGTTAAATAAAATATTTATTTATTGTTCTTGCTCAGTGACCCTAGGTATTTTGGCAAAGTGTACGTCCCAGACTGTGGTTTGTGATTTGTTCTTTTATAGAGGTGAAACGTAGTCTAGTGGTAGAACTATCGCCTGATGAGTGGTCGGTCTTAGATCTGATCCCGGTCGTGTTATTGTGTTATTTATCGTTCCAGCCAGTATTCTACAGAAGATGTAACAAAGGCCGTGGTATGTACTACCCTGTCTGTGGGATGGTGCATATAAAAGATAACTTGTTGTCAATAGAAAATATTAGTCCATGACCGGTATGGAGTTTCTCTTCCGTTATCTATGTAGTCAGATAGATCTCTGTCGGTAAGGCCATTGGGTTATTTCTCGTTCCAGCCAGTGAACAATGACTGGTATATCAAAGGCCGTGGTATGTACTATCCTGTCTGTGGGATGGTGAATATAAAAGATCCCTTGCTACTAATGGAAAAATGTAGCGAGTTTCCTCTCTAAGACTATATGTCAAAATTACCATATGTTTGACATCCAATACCCATGATTAATAATCAATGTGTTCTAGTGGTATCGTTAAACAAAACAAACAATCTGTGTAGTCATTTAACATAATATGTCTGACCTCATATAACCATATAATTAAAATAAAAAACTTATTGAGCGTGCAGTTAAATAAAATATTTATTTATTGTTCTTGCTCAGTGACCCTAGGTATTTTGGCAAAGTGTACGTCCCAGACTGTGGTTTGTGATTTGAGTGTACCTGGTTCACGTTTTGTGACATGACTTCGCAGATTGCATAAGCGGGAAATCAGTCTCAGACACGATTACCGGTGCTTGTTTGGTTTGGCACCGGCTACGTATTCCAGAGAGAGAGGTAGGCGAGCAACTCATTTTACATGTCCTTTTCCATTCAGGCTTTAAGTACGTCTGCCCTAGGTTCCAGTTCTGACATCTCACCTAAGACAGAACCCTGGGGGTGGGGGAGGGAGGACTAGAATTCAAATGATTGGGGAGTATGTAATTTAGAAGGAAATAATAGTGTGTGCAACTACAACATTATGTCATTATGGTTGAGAATATTAATTAAATGTGTTTGTATGATGAATAGGATATTTACGAGGTAGCACATCACGAGCTGCAAGGGAACAGTTACCGCCCCATCCTCTCCCCACCTCACTCCCCCCCCCCCCCCCAAAAAAAAAGAAGAAGAAGAGAACGAAAAAGAAAGAAAGACCATGAAAAAGGTGGATATGTGTTTGTTTATTAGCATGTTGCTGTTTGTTTTGGGATTTTTGTTGTTATTGTTTTGTTGTTGTTGTTGTTGTTGTTATTATTGTTGTTGTTGTTGTTTATAGCGGTGAGGCTCGTGGGGCTTGGGGGGTTTCTTTGGTTTTTGTTTGTTTGGGGTTTGTTTTTATGCTCGAAACTCTAGTGGTATAGGAGCATGTAAATAAATATTGGAATGGGGTTTGTTTGTTTGGGGTTTTCTTGCTTTTTGTTTTATTGTTTTTGTAGGGGTTTTTTTGTTGGGTTTTTTTTTTTGGGGGGGGGGGGTTTGGGGGGAGGGGATGCCCTTTTAGTCTGGCTGGAAAAGACTAAATACTACTGAGCCCAATTAATTATTTTCACTGCATCGTCCGTTTATTAAGTCATGATACCCAAAATAGGGCACAAATATATAACCGAATACTGCTCTGTATAAGTCTCTTATAGTTGTACGTTTGACCGCCAGGGAATACTAACATAATGAGGGTATTAGCAACGCTCCATGACTGGAATTCCATGAGCTTTTGTCTTTTATACCTTTGTGAGAATAAAACTTGGGGTTTTTTAATTGCAAAACAAACTATACCACCACCTTCTCAAAATAAAATAAATAAATAAATATAAATAAATAAATTTTTAATTGGGTGTCAAAATATGGTGAATACGCAGGGCCAGTTGAAGAAACATTTTACTGGCCGTTCTTAAATTCAACTAGCCCTCAATTATCACACTGAAATCTAACTGCACAGCCAAAATCAAACCTCAAATGTTCTTTGTTGAATAATAACCATACTAATAACGCAAAAGTATCTAGTCCTTTTACGTCAAAAGGAAACCGACGAATTGGCATGCTGCTTCATAATGAATAAGGTTAGAATGCATATAAAAACAATTTATTTTGTTTTAACCAATACCAATCCATACCAATAGAAGAAGAAATCCAATATAAATAAAAATGATTGGTTTTTTTTTTTACAAATTGCTATTAAATTATACAGATTAAATCTCATTTATAATACAGGGGTGAAGACAAAAGGCGTGCGCTACAACAGCTTGCTCTGAATGCACGTAAAGCCTTATGACCAGACAAAAGGCTAGATCAGCCAAGGTTTGCACGTGGACTTGCATTGTCTCAGAAGTAATGCAGTACAAACAGAGTAAAGGTAGAACTGCGCGTGCTTCAGTAAGCTAGTTTGGGAATGGTAGTCGTCATTGTGGTGATGCACGAGGGATGAAATCGCCAGTAAAGGATGTCCTCGGGAGTGGCTGTCCTATATACGAGGCACTAGATAGATATACTATAAATGCTACAGTAATAGGCTAATAATAAAATAAATATGAAAAGAAAAATAAATTTGTGAAAACAACATACAAAAAAAAAAATTTTTACCAAAATATACGATGCACTTAGTTATCATATTTCAAAGCATAAAAACGTACTTATTGTTTATTACAGTAATATTTAGACGGTTATGTCATCATGTAAGTCAGGACTTTAGATCCGATCTGTTTTTATGACATGGAAATCGCTTAAACATCAATTAATTGACCTTTGGAATAATCCTTGTAGTAATGAAAAATTCCATTGCTATTTTTATATGGGCACATGCGATCACGTTAGTGTGAGTTAAAACTACAAGATAGATTTTGATTTTGTCCCAGAATAACATAAGCTAATTAAATATGATTATGTTTTACCATAACATTTAATAACAATTGTCAAAAAGTAGGTTTACTAGATAAATATTGCGTATCCAATCCAGACTTTTAAAGATACATGCAGTGTCTGCAATACGTTTTGAGCTTTATTTTTAGAAATACCCAGTCCAATTGGAGCCACAGAAGCTGAGTCTGGCGCTGTCAAAATATAGAGAATGTTCTATGTCTTCTGTCGCCAGATCTGTTGTTCGCGCCAGTACAGACGTGGTGTGTTTTGTCACATGCGATTCAGTTTCAGTGCGTTTCTTGTTTAACTGTTACTATACTCCCCAGACCCTAAATCTGATAGTCGCCCAACGGACTACCTTTGTAAAATTCTCCGTCGCCCTTAGCCAATAAAGACTGCTAATTTTCAACCCTGAGATATGTACAATTAAAATAAAATAAAATTGATGCGAGTACGATTTATGAGAAGGTAACATTTCACAACTAGTAAGTAGTAACACACACTTACCGGTGATGACTAGGTTTGCTAGGACGATACAAGCGACGATCGCCAATCCCTTCACAAAGTCCATTCGACACCAAGATTCAGACAATCGCCTTATTCAAGATTCCAAGAGACGACCTGTAAGTAAAATGAACATCGGTTTACATATCGACTACCTACAGAAACTCTCTGAGGTACCGACTGGTGATTGGGCAGTTGGAAATACGTTTTAGTGTGTCAGCAGCTTTATTAAATTTTACTTCTTGCGTGAAATACCATCTTTAGCAAATCCCATGTCCCTCTAGTCGTCTTGGTGTTCCTGGAATGAATGAATGAATGTTTAATGACACCCCAGCACACAAATACACATCGGCTATTGGGTGTCACAAATGGTAAGTATATGAAAATATTTGGTGTTCCTGGAAGCCCAAAAATGTATTGTATGTTAAACAAACAAAAAAGGTTTGTATCTTGGAAATAGAATAGAATAGAATAGATGTTTAACGACACGCAGCACGAAAAATACATCGGCTATTAGGTGTCAAACTATATTAAATCCAAACATTCGCTTCCTTTTTTTCTCTCTTTTTTTTCTATAGCTAAAATTCGGCATGATATGAGAGTTTAAGTATGTTGTGGACACACATTAACTCAATTTCCTGACTTGGTTTGTCCAAGGTTTAGTTCATTGGTTAGTATACGCATTTGTCACCAGGCTTGACATCATATACCACAGTTTGTTTTAGGAATCTGGCATTGACAACTAGCTGGATCGCAAATATGAAAGTATAGTAATTATGAATGTGTTAGAGTTTCGATAAGGTGTTGGCAAGTTTTAATTGGTCGATTGAAAGGTCATAAGATAACATCACCAGAGACATCCACGAGTGGAAGGTAGTAAAATTAGTTTTAAAATCAGGAATTTTCCCAGTGGGATACGGCTAATGAGAAGTTTGAATTCTATTATCAAATACACCTTCTCTCCCATGTACCCTCTCTCATTCTGTAACTGTCTGCCCCCCCCCCCCCCCCCCCCCTCTGTCTCCATCTCTCCCATGTACCCTCTCTCATTCTGCCTCTGTCTGCCCCCCTCCCCTCCCCCCACCCTCTGTCTCCATCTCTCTCTCTCTCTCTGTCTCTGAGTATATTTCTCTTTGCCTATCTCTCTCTCTCTCTCTCTCTCTCTCTCTCTCTCTCTCTCTCTCTCTCTCTCTCTCTCTCTCTCTCTCTCTCTCTCTCTCTGTATCTCTCTCTCTCTCTCTCTGTATCTCTCTCTCTCTCTCATATATATATATATATACATGTGTGTGTGTGTGTGTGTGTGTGTGTGAGTACATATACATATGTCTCTCTGTTTCCAAAGTTTGCTTTGTTTAACGACACCACTGGAGCACGTTGATGAATTGATCATCAGCTATTGGATGTCAAACATTTGGTAATTCTGACACGGTAGTTATCAGAGGAAACCAGCTACAGTTTTTCTGATGCAACAAGGGATCTTTTATATGCACTTTCCCACAGACAAGAAAGCACATACCACGGATTTTGTCCAGGTTTGGTGTACTGGTTGTAACGAGAAGAAAAAACAATCCGTTCGATGGATCCACCGAGGTGGTTCGATCCTGCGACGCAAGCTACTCAAGCGAGTACTCAACCGATTACGCTAAATCTCGCCCCTTGTCGAATAGATAGTTCTAGTTAAAAACGCATGCACATGGTACCGAATCTGGTTCAGTTTCAGCATGACATCATTTGACCAGCATGCACTGCACGCAGGTCAAGAGTTCATATCCAACTGAGTCGGTTTGTTTTTATTTTGTGTACGACTGTCAGGACACTACCTGTATTACAATAACAAGAGGGGAGCTTAATGTCTTTAATCATGGCACAGTAATATACATGTAGGGCTTTCTCCAGCTTCACAACAATTGCAATTTTTTTCACTAAAAAGGACACTACTACATGACTAAATAAATATAGCGAATGTGTAAAACTCATATCCGCTATGGACCAAGCCATTGACCATGCCGGAGGCAAGGAACAAGGGTAAATGCCAAGACCTTGAAATGTAAAATATATGTAAACATTATTTCGAGTTCTGGTAAAACTCATAAATATACGTGAGACAAAGATAATAAAATGGCATCGTCAAAATGAGCTGGGAACAATAAAAAAATTAAAATATTTTTAAATAAAATAAAATAATAATAAAATTAAGATGAAAAATTCATTTGGAGCGTTCTGTATCATTTTGAATCACTAAATGTTAAGGAAATACAAGATATTCCATTCCAGAGCATTCGTTATGGTGTAGTACAATCTACAACCCACGAGCCGATCTCTGATAATCACACAGCAATCTGCACTGGCTGGGAGATCGTAGATTACCTGTTTTGTAAACACAGAGTCTGTATCGATCGTCCATTTTACCACTTTCCACTTTCGCACATTCCACAGCCCCATTACCAAATTAAACAAAAAAACAAAACAATCCCAAAACAATAAAGCAAGCTAAACGAGCTTACCTTTAAACGTTGCGATTCCATTTGGCTGTCTTAAAATTTCTCTTTGCAGAGTTCCACAGATCTCGAGAATGGCCAGGCAAGGCAGTTGGGTACAAACTTTGAACTATCTCGCAGAAACGTTTTGCACATATTATAGCCGACAACAGAGCGTATCGCAGAACACTAAGACTAAGTAATTCTTGCTAAGACGTGACATAGCAGCCGGGAACGATTTCATCAAATGATTTGGCAATCATTCTTTATCTTTGTTGTTGATGTTGTTGGTGTTGGTTTTAAAGCTCTGTAATTTCGGTCATAGATCGTTGCACCTGACTTCAATAGATTACCGTAAACGTGCAGTTCGAAGCTCCTATATCAGTACTGACGTTCAGTTTTCACACGAAGCATGCGTGTGTTTGTGGGTGTAGTCTTTTATGTTAGCGATATCCCGCCATCCGCGTGCAGGTATCCGTTCGGTTGAAACACAACCATATCGTTGTAGTCGCCGACCCCACGTGGTTCGTAGCTGCACGTATTGCAGAATAACAACGTCGCTGCACGGATGTCGTCGGCGCATGGGATATTAATGAACGCCGGTGTTAAATACGCATGTTGTTTCATGGGCCTGCGCTGCCACTAACACATTATTATGGCCATGAAATCCACATTGGCACCACACCAAAGTCAGCTGATTAATTAATTTAGAGACGCTACTTTTCTAAACCTTAGGGATTCTTATTTGTCGCTCCCTATGTAACCGGGCTCCCTTGGCATAACATTTGCAGTGGGTATGGATTTTTTTGTATTCGAATACGCGGTGAACGGTGTGTGTCTCATCTTGGAAGTAAGTGGGCTATCGCGAAAAATCGGAATGACAGGCGATCGATAGCAAAGCTTCGTCATGTCAACAGCCATAATCTATTTAGAATTGTTTTGTCTTTTTCTGTTATCTTTTTGCTTGTTTAATTTGGTTTCTTTTGTTTTAGGAAAAGTAACCAATTACAAATGTTCGTGTGCACTGTTAGGGCTCACTGCAGCATACCAGATGTCTAATATTGTATTTATCTCAACAATACAATTCTTTATATCGAATATTGTGAAACAGTTACATCATTTAAATGCATGTAAAAACTAAAAATGCGAGGGATGGATGTAAAAGTGTTGGGGTTTTCCTATCTCTATTCTTTAGTAGTAGTAGTAGTAGTAGTAGTAGTAGTAGTAGTAGTAGTAGTAGTAGTAGTAGTAGTAGTATCTGCTGTTGTTGTTTAGTTTGTCTTTGTTTGTTTGTTTGTGGGGGGGGGTTCAGGGGGTTTTCAATTTTATTTTTATTTTCAAAACCTTGAATACTTCAATATAAAATTCACAACTGATGACATTCGTTGAATGTGAAAACGCCCGTGTTTGTTCAAGCTGTACTACTATAAATTGTACTTTTATTTGTGTTTTACATTAATAAATTATGTTAAATGGTGCAAAGTCGAAAATGGAGTTTTAATAATGTCCAGCAGGTATATATGTTCAGGTATAAAATAAATAAACGCCCCATTCTCGTGGAACAGTTTTTGGAAAACGTTTTAATCATACATTAAAAGGACATTCCTGAGTTTGCTGCAATTTTTAAGATGTTATCGACTAACAGAGACTTTTTAACGATTGTAATTACATATGAAATATATTTTTCTGCATAAAATATTAGTGGCTGTATATTAAACGTGTTTCTGATCGTTCTAATATTTGTATTTGGTTAAATTTCATTGTATTGCCTAAAAAAAAGAGGATTTTTTCGTACGTACGAAATTATTTGAAGACAAAATCCAGTTTGGGCTTCTTACAAATAAAGAAAGAAATGTTTTATTTAACGACGCACTCAACACATTTTATTTACGGTTATATGGCGTCAGACATATGGTTAAGGACCACACAGATTTTGAGAGGAAACCCACTGTCGCCACTACATGGGCTACTCTTTCCGATTAGCAGCAAGGGATCTTCCCACAGGCAGGATAGCACAAACCATGGCCTTTGTTGAACCAGTTATGGATCACTGGTCGGTGCAAGTGGTTTACACCTACCCATTGAGCCTCGTGGAGCACTCACTCAGGGTTTGGAGTCGGTATCTGGATTAAAAATCCCATGTCTCGACTGGGATCCGAACCCAGTACCTACCAGCCTGTAGACCGATGGCCCAACCACGACGCCACCGAGGCCGGTCTATGAATAATAAGGTCCATATTGTATCAAATCGAAACCGAAGGAATGAATATGCAAATATTTTGATTTAATAATGTTATAAAATAATATACGTCCAAAAATATATACTAAATCTGTTCCACATAATATTAAATATTAAATCATATACGTGTAATACACAATTTCTGATAATACACAATTCCACATGATATAAAGCAATTCCACATCATATTAAAGTTTATTAGCGTAATACGCAATTCCACATTTTGTAAAGCAATTCCACCTACTGCATTAAAACATTCTCACATTCCGGTATATTGTCAAAGAAGTTTCACGTATTACGCAATTCTACATAACATAACATATCATAAAGCCGTTACATATAATGTATGACAAATTTACAATTATATTAAAGGCACATACCCTAGTTTTTAAACACTAAGACACATTTGAAATCACAATTTACTTAGATTTGATTGTTTAGAGTATTCATTTCCGTACATTCGAAGTGTTGTTGTTTTTTGTCATCCTGGTGTTTTTAATATCACAAAATTCATTTCTCATATTTTTAAAAACGCACATGCGTCTGAGATGTAACAGTTATAGAGTCAAGTTTTAGTCTATTTTTAGAGGGTATTTCACCATTTCAAACTCACAGACTCATGTTTCACTCAATTGTAACTGTATCCAAATGTGTTACAGGTTTGTAGATTAACTATACGTAGTGTTAATTTTCACTGGTTGAAACTAGGGTCTGTCCCTTTAATACATAAAACTAATAAAATTCAGTCAAGAATTTAAGGGGTTGTGTTTGGGTGTGTTTGTTTGGTTGGTTGTTGCTCTTTTTATTTATTGAATTTGTTGCGTTCGGACCGGCCTCGGTGGCGTCGTGGTTACGTCATCGGTCTACAGGCTGGTAGGTACCGGGTTCGGATCCCAGTCGAGACATGGGAGTTTTAATCCAGATACCGACTCCAAACACTGAGTGAGTGCTCCGCAAGGCTCAATGGGTTGGTGTAAACCACTTGCACCGACCAGTGATCCATAACTGGTCCAACAAAGGCCATGGTTTGTGCTATCCTGCCTGTGAGAAGCGCAAATAAAAGATCCCTTGCTGCCTGTCGTAAAAGAGTAGCCTATGTGGCGACAGCGGATCACCTCTAAAAAAAACCAGTGTCAGTATGACCATATGTTTGACGTCCAATAGCCGATAATAAGATAAAAAAATCAATGTGCTTTAGTGGCGTCATTAAATAAAAACAAACTTTACTTTACTCTTTTTATTTATTGATATTTTTGGTAAGTTGGTTTTCTACCAACGTGTAAACGCTTTGCATTAGGTACGAATGGAAAGAGAAGCATGGTCGGTTCCATTAAGACAATAAATATTTTATATACAAGGCAACGTGTTAAAATAATGTCTCAAGTGGTTAAACTAAGATCTTTCAATGCCTTTAATGTGGTACATACTGAACCATCTGCCTTAGGCCGTAATCTGTATGTCTGTCTCTCTCCCTCGCTCTCTCTCTCTCTCTCTCTCTCTCTCTCTCTCTCTCTCTCTCTCTCTCTCTCTCTCTCTCTCTCTCTCTCTCTCTCTCTCTCTCTCTCTCTCTCCATGTAGTGGCGACAGCGGGTTTCCTCTCAAAATCTGTGTGATACTTAACCATATGTCTGACGCCATATAACCGTAAAATAAAATGTGTTGAGTGCATCGTTAAATAAAACATTTCTTTCTCTCTCTCTCTCTCTCTCTCTCTCTCTCTCTCTCTCTCTCTCTCTCTCTCTCTCTCTCTCTCTCTCTCTCTCTCTCTCTCCGTGGCTGCTTAACTCGGGTAATTTGACAGTGCTGCTTTCCTTTTTTCTCGTTTATACAATCTCATGCGTCTTATCTACTGATAATATAAATATGTTACCCTCTATACAACATAAACTATTTTTGTACATGTCAATTTGCACTTGTCGGATTCATTATTTTAATATATTAGTACCATTAAAAATATTTGCTCTTCCTGCTCAACAATCCCATGATTAATGAATTTTCTGCACAGTTTTGGCGGCATTTTTGTGCAAGATATTTATGTTTTCGTGTTTGGTACATCTTTTCACATGTAATAGTTTATATTACCATGATCTATTTTGGTAGCATCCCAGTTGCCACGTGATGTGAATAATACAGAATAACTGGTTACTGTCATAAGATGTCATAAAATAAGTTTGTTAAAGTTTGTTGTGATTAATGACACCACTAGAGCACATTGATTTATTAATCATCGACTTAGAATGGCTGTTAAAGCTGCGAGGCTCTGTGAGCAGCATTTGCCTTTTAGCCTTTAAGCCGATATCTTAAAGGTACATTCCCTAGTTTTTAAACACTAAGGCATATTTTTTACTATTAGAGCCATTTTTGATCACTGAAATCATGCTTTTCTTAGATTTTATTGTTTAGATTATCCATTTCCGTACATTCGAAGTGTTTTTGGTCAGTTCAAAGTCACGGTCTCATGTTTCACTCAATTGTAACTTTATCAAAATGTGTTACACGTTTGTAGATTAACTAAACTTAGTGTGCATTTCCATGGGCTAAAACTAGGGTCTGTCCCTTTAAGACACTAACGGTTATTATATTTATCCTGTAATCCTACATAATACGCAATATTAATGAAACGAACCGTTTTATTCCATAACTTGTTTTTGTCTCTTTTCTTTTCAGACTTGTACGCCCACACGCTTCTTGAATGCCTTGACGGCTACAATATCTGTACACCAAAACAAAATAGTTCTTAAATAACAATTTATTTGTCTTTAAAACGACTTTTTATAAAGCAAAACCATCAATCGGAAATAAAAGTATATGTAACTTTGAACAATAAAACATCCCTTTACTGATCACTACTAATGTAAAAAGCTATATTTTTGGTCAGTGACCGAAAATATATAGAGGCTATTTTATCGGGGAGAGGGGGGTTGAATACACTTTTTTATGTCAACGAGTGATGTGTGAAAACCATATTTTCACGAATTGCGAATTTCGGAAAAAACACACACCATAAAATGGTCTATTTATCTAACATCTTTCCTAATTTTTGACAATATCTTTCGCTTTTTGTTAATATCTTATCGAAAACACGTAACGCCATGATATATTAGTTTGGGACGTTTTCACAAACTTTACTTGACCATAGACTGTTTAAAAGAAATTACTATACAAATTATCTTTATTTAATTATTAAATTAACATTTATTTAATAATACTGCAGTGCAAACATGCCTGACAAAGCGATTCTCAACAAAAAAAAACCCACAAAAACAAAACGATTCGAACGTGAAATTTAATTTTAACTTACACTCAATGGCATCTTCATTTAGCTTCCTATTCAATCAGTTTTAGATATTTTATCGTAATTGCACTTCATATTCCTTTTTATAGCTATAAGTGTTTAAATTACATTTTTGTATTTTTTTCAAATACGATCAGATGCATTTGGTAATCATCAAACTTAAACACGAAGAAGCGATACTGGCCTCAATAATCAAAACAATAATGAACAAGGGGGGGGGGGGGGGGGGGATAATTTAATCATTAACTTGTTCAAAACAGTAAATACGATTTCTGTATTTTCACTGTAGCTAAAATACAGTGAAAATATGACTTTTCACGGCATACCACTTTTATGGTTTCTGTAGATCTATATATACTGAACCGCTTTAAAAACGCAATACTTACTGTATCAAACATTCCATATTTCATTTAATAAAAAAAAAAATCATTTTACATTTTATGACAGACCACATATTAGTGCTTTTTATTTTAAAGTTAATTTAAGGTAAGTCTCAGGATTTAAGTATAAGCGAAACATTTTTGTGCTTAAACCAATGTTCACGTTACATCGCCTACGCATTGATTTAACCGTTCCTTGGGGTATGCGCTGCCACACTTGGATAAGGGCCTGCTCCAGTTGTTGCAGGTTAGCTGGTTGGGGATTCCTTGTATAGATCCGTCGTCCCAGTTCATCCCAGAGGTGCTCGATAGGATTCAGGTCGGGAGAAAGAGAAGGCCAATCCATGACGCCGACGTTGCTCGCTTGTAGAAACTCTGTCGTCAGCCTAGCGGTGTGGGGACGAGCGTTATCGTGCTGAAAAATACCGTTGGGCATGTGGTGTTGCATAAATGGTAAAACAACTGGTGCCAAGATTTCATCTCTGTATCGTTGTGCATTAATTACAAGTGGTGTACGGCGGTTGGAGGCGATACCTGCCTAAACATGGACACTTCCGTTGCCCCATCTGTCATGCTCCATGACACAAGTCTGCATATCTCTCCCCGCGTCGACGCCAAACACGTTTCCGCCCGTTAGCTATACTCAACTTGAATCTCGATTCATCGGAAAAGAGTATGTTGGCCCAACGATTCCTTGTCCATCGGATATGTCTCCTGCACCACTGTAATCGCTGAGCTCTGTGTCTAGGAGTTAGGACAGGTCCTTTATAGGGTCGGCGTGCGTAAATTTGTCTCTCCTTCAGGCGATGTCGAACAGTTTCCGGGTGAATGGTGCGGCTAAAAGCAGGAAAATGTCTTTTTAGTGGACATAAAAGATATGGACTGTGAAAACGTGAATTGGTGTGCCAGTTGTAAGAAACCTACCCGTGATGTTCCCTAACTTGTCTCGCGGTAGACGTTGCGCTCAGGAATCGATTTTTGAGGTGCCGCGTCCTTATGAAGTTGTCTTGTCGTTGAGTAGTGTCACGGGGATCCTATAATACCCGTAACTGAATGAAACACGATTATCCAAATATCTCTCCTAACTGTATATCTATTAGATCTCTCTGTAACGGGCAGTTATACCCGCGTGTGGCTCGTCTAGGTATGATCAGAGATACGATCTTATATAAAGTATATGTAATACGGGCACGTTTAGTTCACTAGAAAACACAACAAAAACACTATACACTTTGGAATCTGTATTACTACTACGCAGACAAATGTACTGCCGCAGTAGTTAATTAACAACAACAAATATCATAACAATCCAGAACTAATCACTTAATTAGTTAATCACTAGGTGTCTAGTTTACACAATATTCTAATCACTTCACCGTGACACAACACCCACACGTGTGATAATTGAGAAACGCTTCCAGGGGAACTTAATTAATAAAGGAATTACAACTCTATTCCTAACTGGTTAATTTTTAATTATCCCTTACTACTCATTCAGTGACGTGTGATAATTGAGAAACGCTGCCAGGGGAACTTAATTAATAAAGGAATTACAACTCTATTCCTAACTGGTTAATTTTTAATTAACCCTTAACTACTCATTCAGTAACCTTGTAACACAGAATTAATACTGGTACCTATCACAATAAAGACAATAACCTACAGTTTACCTCTAGGATGACTGGCTAAGCTATAATAATTATATTAGACAGTGAGCCTACAGTTTACTGCGTCAGATTACCGGCAGCACCGTCTAAATAATATTGGTATAATACAGTATTAAAATATTTAAAGTCACATCAATCACATCAAGGTTATACACAGAGCAGAAATAAAATATTTACCAGTCCGGACGGACAACGATCCCTGGGAGCCTTCCTATGGTTCTCCCCGATATCTCTAAAACCCTAGCTATTTATCATAAAAACCGAATATCGCCTGGGGGCACAACGCGGTCCTCCCCCTATCAAGTGATATTTCCACAGTGACCAAGCCGGCATATTTTTCTTAGAAGCTTAGACTGCTCGTCGCCTAGTTCGCCAGCAATACCCCGATCGTATCGAACTAGCGGAGGTATTACGTAACTACTGGCCACATGGCCTCCACGCCTGGACTGGGTGTGTATTAGAGGGTACAGCTCGACCACTGTCGCGCAGAGGTATTACGTAACAAAGTGCCCACCTGGGCTTAAGTGCATATTGGAACTGCACACGGCCCTCTAAAACAATTAATATCGCCACAGGCGAAAACAAAATTAAGAGCATGTTCCGTCACAAGTAGTTATCCTGGGCCTGCCGGGTCTTGGGCCATCTCTGGTTACACCCGTCTATTGCACTCTATTCATAAGCCTCAAAACAGTAGATGCGTAACACCGAAAGTGTCTAGCTACCTGACGCATGGACATGTTCGCACGCAACATCCCAAGAGCCTGATTCCGTTCGTTTTCATCGAGTCTAGGCATTTTGTTTGAAACAATTTCATAAAATTTTGGTGTGTTTTTGGTGTGGTGACACTTTAGCTATCAGAAACAAAAAAGTTTATAAAATTCCGTGCACGTTTCATTTGTACGGGCCTTATTATGGCAAACTGCATTCCGTGCACTCAACGTCATGCTTCACTGGGTATTGAGATGAAAATTAGTGAACACGTTTACTGATCATTCACAACGTATATGTGCAGTACAACATTAACAAAACATGCATTATGAAAAAAATATAGCAACCCAAAAATGTTGCGTTTTTAAAGCGGTTCAGTACATAGAATAAAGAAATTTATCTAGTCATTATATCTGGCCACTATATATAATAATTGCAGGATGAAGTTGATTCTGTGATTGGTTTTTGTCTTCAGTAAAGGTGGATTTTTAAAAGGTTTTTTTTAACGACACTACTAGAGCACATAGAGATTATTATACGAGCTTGTGTGTCGTACTGATTTTACGAGTGTCAGGATTTTTGTAATGCCCGAGCGAGAGCGAGGATAATAGATTAATCCTGACACGAGTTTCGTAAAATCAGTACGACTCACACGCGAATGTAATAAATTGATTGAAAAATAGAGATTATTATACGAGCTTGTGTGTCGTACTGATTTTACGAAACGAGTGTCGGGATGTTTTGTATTGCCCGAGCGAGAGCGAAGGTAATACATAAATCCTGACACGAGTTTCTTAAATCAGTATGACATACACTCGCGAGTGTAATAATTTCTTTATCATTCGTATCATTATTGTAATTTGTTATGAATAACAAGGACCGTCTCAAAATGTTTCAACCACAACTAGAAGGAGATGACGAAATGACGTCATATTTCACATGCAAAGTCTTAACTAGGACTGGAGAAAACAACGTCATATTATGACGTCGCTTCCCAAAATTACGTCATCACACTTGTTATTACACGTGTGCTTCGTATGATTATTATTAACTCGGTTATGTTGAACCATGTGGATAATAACATAAGGTAATTCTGATAGTCTTTGAGAGGAACTAGCCCAATGGTTCCACCAAAGCGGATCGATCCCAGACCGACTGCCCATCAAGCATGCGCTTTACCACTGGGCTACGTCCCGCCATTTAATGCAATATAATGCTGATTACTTGGTTAGTTATATTAAGATATCCTCAAAGATGAAATATTATTTTACAAATCAATAAAATAAAATCTCGGAGGACGATTGTGGTTATTCGTCAGTGCTCTAAATCTCCATCAAGGGGTCTGTTAAAATTAATGTAAAACAAGAAGCGCACGATTTCAGAAAGCGATTTTCTGATGCGTTAAAACGTTTCTCAAGCGCTACAAATTGGACATCAACTGGGATAGCAATGGAAGACGCATGCTATCATATTCGATCACCATCAAGCGTAGTTTTCTTACCTATTTGGAGTTTGTGTGATTACATGAATCTATTTTTGTGTTGCGACGTAAGTGAGTGACGCGATAAAAAAAGAATCAGTCCTAAAAAAAAATCCTAAATCGGTAGCTTATAACGCTGTATCCTAACAGGACGCAAGCGTCTTTAACGTGCCTATATCCAAAAACGGTTCAGGTGCGTTCACACTAATTGTTCTTTATAGGAAATGTTTTATTTAACTCAACACATTTTATTTACGGACATATGGATATGGGCTACTCTTTCCGATTAGCAGCAAGGGATATTTTATATGCACCATCCCACAGACAGGATAGCGCATACCAAGGCCTTTGTTACACCATCTGTGGAGCACTGGCTGGAAGGAGAAATTGTTCTCTATAGATAAAATTCAACAAGACTTGCTCTGGACAAACAGCCATTAGAGCCGAGATTGGTGACAGGACAGCGTTCTGGAAGCTTAACTAAATATAACTATTCAAATACATGTATAATAGAAAACAATAATAAACGTTTCGCCAAAGCTATAATAGGATTATAAAATCAATTCAAACATACACATATAATTATAATTCCTTTATTTTATTAAACAAAATAGTGTGTTAAACATACGTTTATTAGCATAATGTTTTATTGTAATGTGTATGGATGAATTGTCTATCTGTCTATAAATATAGCTGTGTTTACATGCGGGACGGTTACGGTATGAGAGCACATTTACTCAAATAATTACTCTTTCCGATCACGATGTCAGTAAACTATTAGAATTAAATCTATATACCAACCAACAAGTAGACGGGCCACAACTAAACGTGCATAGAATGACAAAGGAAGAAAGGAAATGTTTTATTTAACTAGGCACTCAACACATTTTATTTACGGTTATATGGCGTCGGACATATGGTTATGGACCACACTGATATTGAGAGTGGAAACCCGCTGTCGCCACTTCATGGGCTACTGTTTTCGATTAGCACCATCCCGTAGACAGGATAACACATACCACGGCCTTTGATATACCGGTCGTGGTGCACTGGCTGGAGAGAGAAATAGCCCAATGGGCCCACCGACGGGGATCGATCCCAGACCGACTGCGCATCGAGCAAGCGATTTACCACGTCCCGCCCCTGGAATGACAAATGCCAATATTGTCCACGTAGTACTGAAAGCCGCAGTAATGTAGACATAACGTCCTGCGTATAACACTACATGTGTGTTAGTTTCTGTGTTAATAGGGAATTAATTGCCATACCCTCTTCAATAAGACAGTTTCAGTTATAGCGAGAACATCAATAAAACTACGCTCCGGTCACTAAGTAGACACAAGGATTGTGGAATCGCGTAGGACGTAGCGTGTTAGATACGCAAATCAAATATTACTGTCATTAGATACGATATGTACTAACTGTTCTCAAAAAACGCGTCAATGACGTGGACTGGTGTTTCTTGGTCACGTGACGTGTACTGGTGTTTCTCGGTCACGTGGCGTAGACTAAGTGCACGTGTTTTATCGGTAAGTGTGTCAGTACCGCCTGAGATTTGATAATAATTTTCATCAGTGGACCCAATGGATTGTTAAGAAGAAGAAAATGTTTTATTTAACGACGCACTCAACACATTTTAGACATATGGTTAAGAACCACATAAATATTGAGAGAGGAAACCCGCTGCCACCACTTTACGGGCTACTCTTTTCGATTAGCAGCAAGGAATCTTTTATATGCACCATTCTACAGACCAGGTAGTACATACAACGGCCTTTGATATACCAGTCGTGGTGTACTCGCCGGAACGAAAAATAGCCCAATGGGCCCACCGACGGGGATCGATCCCACACCGACCACACACCGAGCGAGCGCTGTACCATTGGGCTACGTCCCGCCCCCGCAATGGGTTGTTAAAGTCATTGTTATGATAACTAGAGCTGCTGGGCTCGCATCCCAGTACCGGTTCCCACTCAGAGTCTTAACGCCTCTGTTGGTCAGACAGGGCCGTGTCGCTAACTTCTCTCTCAGTAACAACAGAGCACCAAAGACTCACCATTAACTTCTTCCCTGGACAGACAGACAACACAGACAGTCGACGTGTGTGTCATAAACAGCATGCTTGAACGTTAAACAGATATATGTTTAACGGCATCATTGATGTATTTTAATCATCGGCTATTGGATGCCAAACATATGGTAATTCTGTGCCGGCTACATTTTTCAATTAGTAGCAAGGGATATTTTTATATCCCACAGACAGAATAGCACATACAACGACCTTTTATATACCAGTCGTGGTGCACTAGCTGGAACAGGAAATAGCCCAATGGGCGCACCGAAGTGGGTCGATCCTAAACCGACCGCACATTAGGCGAGAGTAAACAAATACAAGCAAGAAAATAAAATATTAAATATTGTTTGTTTTGTTTTGTTTTGTTTTGTTTTTGTTTGTTTGTTTTTTTTTGTTTTTTTTTGAGGGGGTTTTGGGGTTTAAAAAAAAAATGTATTTATTATTAGTATGATTACGATTATGATTACGATTATTATTATTATCATTATTGTTGCTCATAGGCACAAACCGGCCTCGGTGGCGTCGTGGTAGGCCATCGGTCTACAGGCTGGTAGGTACTGGGTTCGGATCCCAGTCGAGGCATGGGATTATTAATCCAGATACCGACTCCAAACCCCGAGTGAGTGCTCCGCAAGGCTCAATGGGTAGGTGTAAACCACTTGCACTGACCAGTGATCCATAACTGGTTCAACAAAGGCCATGGTTTGTGCTATCCTGCCTGTGGGAATCGCAAATAAAAGATCCCTTGCTGCTAATCGGAAGAGTAGCCCATGTAGTGGCGACAGCGGGTTTCCTCTCAAAATATGTGTGGTCCTTAACCATATGTCTGACGCCATATAACCGTAAATAAAATGTGTTGAGTGCGTCGTTAAATAAAACATTTCTTTCTTTTTTCTTTCATAGGCACACACGAGCATTTGTTTCTCTTGTTCGCAGGTAGTGGGGTAAATCGTTCGTACGACGTACTATGGTTCGCAGGATGAAATATATTCTATCCCAACTATTTCTACACCTCCCATATATCAATACGCCGGTGTTTTTATCGTAAAGTGTGAATTTAAGATATTCTTTGCTGCTATTTTTTCCTGGTATGATTAGCGTGAAGGGTGGCAGCGGATTTCCTCTCACACTATTTAACCCAAATGTTGAAATAATCTTGTGTTAACCACCAAAATGGCATAATCTATAAGTTGGTGAAATATGGTTAAACGAAACTGCATTCCTTTCCTTTGTGAGATTTGTGTTTTTGCACAGTACTTTACACTGTGTTTTTGTTTAAATCTTGAATTTTTATATTGATGTTGATCATCACTTTATTTGTTTGCATTACCATAGTTTGACACCCAATAACCGATGTATTTTTCGTGCTTGGGTGTCGTTAAACATTAATTCATTCATTCATTCAGTTAATGAAATATAAGTTTGCTTTGTTTAACGACACCACTAGAACACATTATTTATTAATCATCGGCTATTCGGTCTCAAGCATTTGGCAATTTTGACACACATAGTCTTAGAGAGGAAATCCACTACATTTTTACCATTAGTAGCATTGGATCTTTTATATGCACCATCCAACATACATGATAGCACATACTACGGTCTTACATATACCGGTGTTGGTACACTAACTAGAATTATTGCTATGTCGTTTTGTAAAGAACAGAAGCTTATGCCTTACAAATATTGCGGATATTTCCCGCCAAGGGAACACATGGTATGTTCAAGATGTATTTTCTCTCGCTATATGCAACAGATGTTTTAATAACTGATACGTTTCGGTGTCGATAACATTGCTGATGAATCGCCGATTACATAATTACCGTAACGCGTGCGATGGAAAAGTAATTGAAGAAAAACGGAGATCCGGCGAGGCGAAATTTATGCCAATTGGCTATTCAGCACATATTTTCCTTCTATTAATTGCATAATTGTATTTGAGACATCTTAGCATGCATCTCAAATTCTATTAATAATGTGTGCTTCATTGGTAGTTCTATTTTGTAGATTTAAACAATTAAATTGTGGTGATGGCAAAATTAGCAATCTCGCAGGCAAAGTAAAGCAAACCGAAATCATGAAATAAGATTAATGAGGTTATCTGGTGTGAAGTCTGTCTACACGCGCGCCTCAATCTAATATGAATATGTCGAATAAACATACACAAGTATGAGAGATATCGAATTACTGATCTAAGTTAAATAACATTACCAGAATACAAGAGCTCTCACTCTAAAGCATGGGCGTTGGAAGCAAGGAGCGGTACTCCCCTTCAACTTTGAAACTAATGCACCCATTCCCCAAGCTGAAAATTACAATAATATACCACTGCCCCTCTCCACCGCTGAAAATGAAATTAATATGTAACTACCCCTCCCCAAATTCTGAAAATTAAATTAATATATAACTTCCCCTCCCCAGCGCTGAATATTAAATTAATATATAACTGCCCTTCCCCACCCTAATTGTTGTCATTTTCCGATTCCTATGTAAAGATAATAATCGTAACACATTCTTACCTTCCACGATCCTGTGCAATTAGAAGTAGTCTTCTTCTATTTGAAATAATTATAAATGATAATATAATACACTTTAGAATGGAATGTTCAGGTAATGGCACGTCGGTTAGGTTGAAGATTTCGCTTGTTCCCAGCTGTTAGGTTGAAAAAAAGGGAACTAGAATGGAATCGCTGAGTGTGGAGCAGGTGTGGTTTTAACAAACGAGTCACTGGAAGTCACAAAATCTCCACTCTCGAAATCTATAAAAGACGCACTTGATCCCTCTGTGTTAAACGCGAAGGCTTGATCGCTCCAATCAATAACGGCTGTAACGATCATTCATAATAGATCCGCCCTTACAAAGAAAAAAAAAGTGGCACGTATATCTTTTATTACATAAAAAAAAAAAAAAAAACGTACAAGGGGCGTACCCATAGCGTGGGGGGTAGGGGGAGTGATTTAAAAATGATCTAAAATTGTCCTGATTGGTAATTTTAAGTTATATTCGTGCTTATATTCCATTAAGGTTCAAGCACGCTGTCTTGGCCATATGCTCCAGCTACCCAAGAATAGGACCAGGATCGTTGGTTAATGTTTAGTTATTAGTGATTAGTAAGAGAGCTGAGAGAGAGAGAGAGAGAGAGAGAGAGAGAGAGAGAGAGAGAGAGAGAGAGAGAGAGAGAGAGAGAGAGAGAGAGAGAGAGAGAGAGAGAGAGAGAGAGAGAGAGAGAGACAGACAGAGAGACAGAGAGAGAGAGAGAGAGAGAGAGAGAGAGAGAGAGAGAGAGAGAGAGCGATAGCAAATGACCCTGTATCAGTGCTTTCGATTTTCCTTTTTCATTGCATCACCACCACCCCCGTCTGGTTACTTTAGGCTAGACAAGGCCCTACCTCAGTATTCAATAGGTCTAGTTCAGTATTTTTGTACAGGAGTAAACTGCGCTTGGTTTTGACTTGGTTTTATTTTTGGAATTATTTGTGAACTGGCCAAGGCGATAGATAGGGCTGCATTAGCTTCGTTAATCGAGTTTTGAATCCCGGAGAATGCAGACATCGGTTTGATTTATGTGTGTAATGAAAATAGTTGGATGTGTTTGGCGTTTGGTAGCCTACCTTAATGGATTTGGACACCCAGTCTTGAGCGCCGAGTGTAATTGCTTACGAGTGCTCTTGATGAATGTTGCCTATCTGCAGGGGACTATATTTCAAATTCTTGGGTAACCGGAATTTGGTTCACGTTTCTTTAAAGTTTGTTTTGTTTTACGACACCACTAGAGCACATTGGTTTATTAATCATCGTCTATTGGATGTCAATTATTTGGTAATTTTGACAAGGTCTTAAGAGAGGAAACCCGCTACATTATTTCAGTAGTAGCAAGGGATCTTTCATATGCACCATTCCGCAGACAGAAGTCTTTGTACTGGCCTTTCATCACCACACCATCCTGTTCATGCAATGCGGGTGGAACACTGCCCAATGGTAAAGCGCTTGCTTGGTGCGCGGTCGGTCTGGGATCGATCACTGTCGGTGGCCTATTGGGATATTTCTCGTTCCAGCCAGTGCACCACGACTGGTATACCAAAGGCCGTGGTATGTGCTACCATGTCTGTGGGATGGTGCATATAAAAGATAATTTGCTACTAATGGAAAATGTAGTGCGTTTCTTCTCTAAGACTATAATATTATGATAGAATTACCAACCGTGTGACATCCAATAACCGATGATTAATAAATTAATGTGCTCTAGTGGTGTCATTAAATAAATCAAACTTTGTTCACGCAATGCAGGTTGCACTCAGTGTCGGGACACGATCCTTGCACATGATACCATGCTTATTAACCGAAACAATTTTATAACCATATTTTGAAATATTTGATGTCACGAAAGATGCTTCATTGTCAATCTACGAAAACATCTTGACAATTTTATGACGTATATTCCTTGCTGTGTTAATGTAATGTGTTTGCAAAATCACATTCTGATCTCCGAAATGTCCGGTTTTTACCAACACACTGCCAACAATTAAGTTCTAAACTCTGAATGACAAACCCGTAATACATGATCAGGGCCGTATCTCTGCTCAATGCAGAGTCGAATGGGAATTTGTCAACATAGTGTCTGGTTCTATGAATCTCTATCTAGTGGCTCGTCTTGTCACAGGATAGCCACTCCCGAGCAGGTCATTTACTGGAAAGTTCATCCATCGTGCATCCTCAGCAAGAGGACTGCCACCCACAATTGTTGACTAAATGAAAAGTAGAATCGAATAAAGCGCATTAGAATAAGTTCAGTTTAAATTTGAATGAAACACACTCGCATACACACACACACACACACACACACACACACACACACAAACACAGATATATATATATATATATATATATATATATATATATATATATATATATATATATAACATGTATAATATGCATCATCTAGTGACGTACATGTAACTCTAAATGAAGATCGGTGTTATTGTCAGATGTTCTTGCTATTAGATAAACAGCTTATGCTCATAGCCGAACACAAAAACATGGATCGGCTCATAGTGGCGTATAACTTAGTGGATTTCTCCCGACATTTCCAAATATGAACTCCAGAGTATCCGAAACAAGCGATAGGTTGTACTCAGTAGTTTAGATAGGGTAACTGGCAAATTTAAATTGATAATCTTGATTGATAGACCACTTTAGCACAAAAAAAAGAAAACGAAAACATTCCTACTCGAGTCTCCAAGCGATGCAGTTGATTTCTTC
Source organism: Gigantopelta aegis (assembly GCF_016097555.1). Lineage (NCBI taxonomy): Eukaryota > Metazoa > Mollusca > Gastropoda > Neomphalida > Peltospiridae > Gigantopelta > Gigantopelta aegis. The sequence continues at coordinate 22,080,127 of NC_054706.1, forward strand.
AAACGTGCAGCTATGTCCCCCCCCCCCCCCCCCCCCCCCCCCCCGCCCCCCCCCCCCCCCCCCCCCCCCCCCCCCCCCCCCCCCCCCCCGATGGGCGTTGATCAATGTACACGAAGGAAACGCGGCCATTGTGACACTCTACTACGGAGACAGTGGACAGCGGCGGTCATCTAGTAGGAGGAGACGACGTACCAGGGCCTCTCGGGGGGGGGTGGGGGGACCAAACCGGGCGGCTCAACCGCCAGGGGGCGGTCCCTTCTGCTTCACAAAAGAAGAGCAAGTCGGCACGGCCGACTCAGGGGGGGACCAAAGCCGGTGGCCAAACTGCCGTCGGAGGTCCCTTCTGCTTCGGCGCCCCCCATCTCTTCGTTGAAGCCTACGTCAGAAGCGGCAAAGTGTAGGGGGGGGGGGGGGGCAAAGCGGTCAGCTAAACTGTCAGTGGAGGCCCCTCCCACACCTCCCACACCTGCACCAGCGCCGATGGAAACGGGGCACGTGGTGGTCTCGTCACCACCATCCAGCCCGCCGGCGTCTTCCACGCACGTTAAAACTTATCCGATCCGAAAACGAAAATAGTTACGAACACAAAACATTGGCCAAAACGAGCGGGACAAAGCCTTCCTTCCCATCTCACCCCACCCCACCCCTTCCACCAGTTTCTACGGATTTGTTATATAAATTACGTAGTGTGCGACGTACATCTCTCAATATGTCATGATGCCAATCGAAAAACTAACATACATGTCGCATACCCAAAACTACATGTATGTGCCACAATTACCTTACATTTGGCAAGCTCTTAACGGTTGTTAGCTAAACAATATGTTCAACCATCTCTAACCACACACATGATTTCTCCCCCTTTCTAATCAAAACATTCCACGCATCTTTTCACGTATTTAGAGGTTTGAACCATGACAGACAGAGTTCAGATGTCAGTTCATTCATTGTTAATTAGGGTCAACATACGTACCGCGATTATGGGTTGCGTTTTTTTGGTGTTCCGGGGTTAATTCGATTCTGCGCGAAGAGATGGGCATACTTGTTATACTACCTGCTTTCGTATGTAATTTGTTATACGTTAATCAGGTATGAAGTGAACCAATTAACTTCATTATACGAAAACAAGATCGAATGTTGGAAAGACGTTCAGTTTCTTAAATATAGAGAAAACAATACTAGTTTTATTAAATTGTCGTACAATGAAAGATATGTGTTCTTGGACAACACTTTTTGCGCTAACCCCTGCTCCCCCCCCCCCCCCCCCCCCCCCCCATTTCTAGCTGTCTCTTCCTGTCTGTCTGTTTGCTTGTTTGTCTGCGTCTGTCTCATTCTCTGTGCGTGTCTGCCTCTCATTACTCTCGGTTGCTCTCTCTCTCTCTCTCTCTCTCTCTCTCTCTCTCTCTCTCTCTCTCTCTCTCTCTCTCTCTCTCTCTCTCTCTCTCTCTCTCTCTCTCTCTCTCTCTCTATCTTCTCTCTCTCACTATGTCTCTCTCACTCGTCTCTCTCTCACTCTCCCTCCTCTCTCTCTCCCTCATCTCTCTCTCTATCTCTCGCTCCCTCTCGCTCGCTTTCTCCCTCTCTCTCTCTCTCTCCTCTCTCTCTCTCTCTCTCTCTCTCTCTCTATCCCTCTTCACTCTCTCTATCTTCTCTCTCTCACAATGTCCTCTCTCACTCGTCCTCTTTCTCTCTCCCTCATCTCACTCTCCCTCTCTCTCGCTCTCTCTTCTCTTCTTCTCTCTCTCTCCTCTTATGAACTCGCTCGCTTTCTCCCCCTCTCTCCTTCTCTCTCTCCCTCATCTCTCTCTCTCTCTCTCTTCCTCTCTCTCCCTAACTCTCTCTCTCGATCTCTCCACTCTTCACTCTATCTCTTTCTCTTCTCTCTCCCCCTATGTCTCTCTTCCCCTCTCCTCTCTCATCTTCCTTCCCCCTTTCTCCCCCTCTCTCTCTTATCTCCCCCCGTCATCTCTCTCTCCTCCGTCATCTCTCGTCTCTCCTCTCTCTGTCTCTTCTCTGTCTGTCCTGAATTCCTCCCTCTTCCTGAGGTCTCTCTCGCAGAGATCTCCCTTCTCAACTCTCTCTCTTCGATTAGTAACAGACTGGACACCCTCTCCAGATTTTCACCCTAGTCAGCGATCCCCTCACCTCCGACCCTCCCTTGTACTATGTCTCTCCTCACTCTTCCTCCTCTCTCTCTCTCCCTCATCTCTTCTATTTCTCGCCTACCTTCCTTCTCCTCACTCCCCCCCCCTCTCTCTCTCCATCTCGCGCTGCTCTCCCCCCCCCCCCCCCCCCTCTCTCACTCTATCTCTCTCTCTCTCTCTCTCTCTTCCTCCTCTCTCTCCTCTCTCCTCTCCACACACAAAAAACAAGCCCAATCAAAAACACACACACAAACCTTCTTTTCTGAATCCTGAAAGACATAATACCACAAAAGGTAGGTAATAATCAAAGAGACTATAAGATAAACAATTGACACAAAACTAATCGAATATTGTCGAGTAGTAAAACACAACTGGGACACTCATTGATGAATTAATCATCGGATATTTGGTCATTCTGACCACCTAGTCATCAGAGGGACACCGTGCTACATTTTTTCCTAATACCGCAATGGACCCTTTATATGGCATTTCTCAAGGTATCCATCCTCCCAGGCTTCTCCGCTCTCTTCTCTCCGCTCCTCTCTCTCTCTCTCTCTCCTCTCTCGATCTCTGCTCTCTCTTTCTCTCCTCCTCCACCTCCATCTCCCCCTCTCCTCTCGCGTCTGTCTCCCCCCCCTCTCTCCTCTCTCTCTCGCTTTCTTCCTCCCCCCCTTTCCCTTCTCCTCTCGGCTCTCTCTCTCTCTCTCCTCTCTCTCTCTCTCCTGGCTCTCTCCCTCTCACGCCCCCTCCCCCCTTCCTCCCTCTCTATCCTCTACTCTCTCTTTTTTTCTTTATTACTGACTCTCCAATTTCGACTCGTCTCTCTCAGTATTACCGTTTTGCCTCCTAATTGACGTAATACCCCACTAAATATCTCGATAAGAAATCCCCCGCCCAAAGAGAATGAATTCAATTGACCTATCGTAATCAGGTGACAGGGAAAAATCGTTACATAATATCCCAAGTTGTGAAATCTCACAGGTATTCGAACAATGTAATAAACAAAATGAACAAATTCCAGTTATCGCGGCCCAATCATTTTCTACACGAATCAATATCGTACAACAATCAATACCGGTAAACCCATGACTACAAATTTATATTTTGTTATGCTGAATGAGTGCTATACATTATTTACTTAAAATAAGATTTGCATGCGAAACAATAATAAGCAAACAAAAGTGACATTGATATACACACGAGCATCCACTGATGCGAAATTATTTGTTCAGGACTTATCAGAAGTAGAAGGAAGATAATCTAATCTAAACGGATGTCGTTCTGAATCCTTTGGAGGTTCGTGCTCGGTTCTTCTGAACAGGATCCAGATAGAAGCTGTTGCCGATTCTGGTTCAAAGCGCAGATTGGACAGGTTTGTGTTTGGTTGTTGTTCGTTGATTTATAGATAATATATGCTTTGCACTGAATCATGGTAAGCTACAAAGCTGGCATCAGTTTTTGTTTCCACATTTTAATAATTCAGTTTGTGTTTGTACAAGAATGACATAATTGTTTGATAAATAGGGTTAATCTTCAATTATATCTAAATTATATGGTGTATAAATAAATAGCGATCAGCACTTTAAATACTTTTTACGCGAGTTTAATTGTTCTGTATGTCTATATGTTTGTATGTTCATCTCTCTCTCTCTCTCTCTCTCTCTCTCTCTCTCTCTCTCTCTCTCTCTCTCTCTCTCTCTCTCTCTCTCTCTCTCTCTCTCTCTCTCTCTCTCTCTCTCTCTCTCTCTCTCTCTCTCTCTCTCTCTCTCTCTCTCTCCATCTCCCTCTCTCTGTGTCTGTCTCTCTCTGCATGGATGCGTATTGGGCGCGTATGTGCGCCAGTGTCTTATAGACGAGATAGATCATTGTTCTTCTCTGTCAGTGACTTAATGGAAGGTGTACTCTATGTACTTACTTAATTTCATACCTGGTTACCATACTGTAAACGATACCCGGAATGAATTAACACAACAGTTACGTTCACTTCTTCGTGTAGACTCATATTAAGCAAGATGCACGGGGAAAACTAGCACAGCTGACATGATTTCTTTACTCTTAACTAACAGTGACATATCTGATATCTAAACTCATAAAACTGTCATGGTTCAAGTTATAAATGCGTCAACAGATGCTTAAGGTGTTTGTTTAAGAAAAAAAAAGAAAAAAAAAAAGAACATTTTAATGAAGCCGAGGTGTACTGTTTTAATCAGCGACTGTTAGGAGCATGCCAAACGTAAGGTGAATGTGACATCTGGTGTAGATTCAGGCTCTTATCTAATCTGAAATAATTGAAAGTGAGGTAAAAAAAAACATATAACCAGGGAATAGTTATATAGGGTCTTCACAAACTAGAAAAAATGGGCAGTTTTAAACTTGAAAAGTTTTCTTTTTCATACACACCATGGCTAATGTATTGTCAAATGCACTGGCCCCATGGTAAGTGATATTTTTTCTTTCTAAAACCCCTGATACCAGAATGGGATGTTCCCTTCATGTCGTTTCATGCCCTAAAAGAATGAAAGAAAAGGAACATTTTCTGTTATTATTTTTTATTTGTAATGAACGATAATTAAATTTACTTTTACAAACTTTATGATTTTCCAAGTAAAGTATACATCTTAGGTGATTAGCATAATGATCTTGAAAATTACAGGAAACCCTTTACTTGCATCATAACAACTAATATTATGCGTTTCGGTATAACAATGGCAGTCCAAAACAAAATTAGTGTTGTTAATCAGATTATTAAAAGGAAGGAAGGAAATGTTTTATTTAACGACGGGCCCAACACATTTTATTCACGGTTATATGGCGTCGGACACATGCTTAGGACCGCACATATATTGACAGAGGAAACTCGCTGTCGCCACTTCATAGGCTACTCTTTTTCGATTAGCAGCAAGGGATCTTTTATATGCACCATCCCACAGACAAGATAGCACATACCACGACCTTTGTTATACCAGTCGTGGTGTACTGGCTGGAGCGAGAAATAGTCCAATGTGCCCACCGACAGGGTCGATCCCAGATCGACCGCGCATCAAGCGATCGCTGTACCACTGAGCTACGTCCTGCCCCCTCGATTATTAAAAATGCCTTATGGAGTAAATCATAGAGTTTAAAGAACTTGAACCGTTTACATGACAGCAATGAGTGGTTTTTCGTTTAGTTCCTGATGGGGAAGCCAACCTTATGGATACATGATACATCCATTAATATATTATGATCACCACAATCACCTTCATGATCACCATAATCATTTTGATTATCATCATTATCGTCGTCGTCGTCACCACCACCACCACTGCTACCACCATCATCATCGTCAACACCAACACAACAATCATCATCACCAACATCAGCACCACCACCACCATCACAACCACCATCACCACCATCATCACCACCATCATCATCACCACCACCATCATCACCACCATCATCATCACCACCACCATCATCACCACCACCATCACCATTATCATCACCATCATCACCACCATCATCAGCACCACCACCACCATCATCATCACCACCACCATCATCACCACCATCATCATCACCACCACCATCATCACCACCACCACCACCATAATCATCATCACCACCATCATCACCAACATCAGCACCACCACCACCACCATTATCACCACCACCACCACCACCACCACCACCACCACCATTACATTACCATCGATCGCCACCATCATCATCCTAATCTTTCATTCAGGTTGGATCACAATTGTCACGTGGTTAGGAAGAAAAATAAAACGAACAAACAATTGCATAACAAAACAAACAATGATCTCAACAATTCCCTCAGATCGTTTTGCAGAAACTAACCCCTGCTATTCCTAAGGTTTAAGAACGAATTAATATTAGATTGGTACGGTATTTAATGGTAAATAATTCAGACAGAGGTTTTTAACACCTTAACACCTTAACAGCTGTCTCCGTAACCATGTGTTGTTCAAATTCATCGGGGTAAGCAACACAACGCCGAAACGATCTCACCTCTTTTTCCCCTGCATATAAATCAAACCAAGTCTACATTCTCGGATTCTTACATCTTGATTAATGAAGCCACTGGTGGTGATCGTTTTGGATATTTTTCAAAGATTTCCAAAAATAAAGCCCATGTCAAATTCGTTAGCTATCTACACTCTATGGAAGGTCTTTGAGACTTGGCGATATTTAGAAGGGTCATTTCAGTAATCTAACAAAGAGCCCCACTGTCGGTGTAATTAGTTCTGGTATGAACGACCGTCCAAGAGGTATTGATTTACGTGGTCAAGATGTCACTTTACATTGGGTCTTGATGCTCGTTTAATTTGATTCCGACTTCCAGTACTTAAATCAAGTTGAGTCTCATATATTTTGTTATGGAATCTTGTGTGGATTTTTGTTTCTTTTTAAGAGTAAAACCATTTTGCTACATGCGGTTTCTTTAAAACACTAAGCGTCCACGTTCTATAAATACTCTAGTGTGAACGTTATACCAACCTCAGCTGCCGAAAAAAAGAAACTGTGGTCACTTAAGTTTGGCAATATGTTTTTGCATGACGATGATTTTCTTTAAGAGTCTACTTAAAAAGGTAAGATTGTAATAGAGGTTGAGAAGTCAAAAAACTACAAAAGCAACTGTGTATGCATATGTGATATAGCAAATAAGAAGAAGAGGAAGAAGATAACGAAAAAGAATATGAAAAACTCCACTTTATATTTATTATTATTATTATTATTATTATTATTGTTATTGTTATTATTATTAGTGTTATTGTTCTTTTGTTGTAGTTTTTGTCAGCAATATGATGATGATCATCATCATCATCATTGGCAAATACCATTTTTACATTTGCATAAGTTATGGCTTTTATTTCTTGTAAAGGCTTTAAATGTTGCTAGATTTTTTCAAAAGTTCTAATGTCTCCCATAACATCATAGGAGTGTGCGTTTATAGATTTCTCTGTTATTATTATTATTATTATTATTATTATTGTTATTGTTATTGTTATTATTATTGTTGTTGTTGTTGTTGTTGTTGTTGTTTTTGTTTCTAATTTGTACACACGGTTAAATTTAAATATAGAAGTTGACTGTCCGTCTGTCTGTCCATATCTTTCAAGATAAGTTTCTTTGAAATGTATATTGGAAACGCGCGCGCGCACACACACACACACACACACACACACACACACACACACACACACGGGAAAACAGAGACAGAGAAAGAAGAGAGATTGGAAGAGAAACAGAGAGAAAATGAGAGAGAGAGAGAGAGAGAGAGAGAGAGAGAGAGAGAGAGAGAGAGAGAGAGAGAGAGAGAGAGAGAGAGAGAGAGAGAGAGAGAGAGAGAGAGAGAGAGAGAGAGAGAGAGAGAGAGAGAGAGAGAGAGAGAGAGAGAGAGAGAGATGAAGCCACCTTGCGTGCATCCGATTACAAAATGTTCAAACCTTCCTAAACTAAAGTGTATGTTAAACGTAGCACATGTTAATTAGTGTCTTATTAAAAACAAAACACAAAACAATTTCTAAATACAATATTATACCTTTATGTGTTTTAAAATGGAATGTGAGTATAGCATATTAAATTAATAAATCAATAAATATATTTATTAAACATTCGACAGATCCTAGTTTTTAAACACTAAGGCATATTGTTCACCTAGACCCTGGATTCAACCCGTAAAAATGGACACTAAGTTTGGTTAATTTACAAACCTGTAACAAATATGGATACAACAGAGTGAAACAAGAGTCTGTGACATTGAAATACCCTTTAAAATAGATTAAACGCGACTCCAAAATCATTACTTCTGAAAAATACATTTACTTCGGTTGTACGGAAATGGATTATCTAAACAATAAAATATAAGTAATGTTTGATTTCAGTGATCATAAACGGCTCTAATAGTGAACAATATATGTTTGTGTTTAAAAACTAGGGTCTGTCCCTTCAAAACGTTTTTGGTCGACATTGATGCCAAATATTGAATTTTAGCAATAATTTGGACCCAGACTGTTTCTATTATCGACATGTTGTGCATTATTAATAGTTTTATAAACTAGATCTGTTTGGGGGTTGTTGTTTTTTGCCCCCCCCCCCCCCCCCCCTTCATTAATAGATATGCATTTGGTGTCTGAGTATACATTTTTTTGGGGGAAAAAAGAGAAACAACCCCACTAAAATACACGGGTAGTCTTCAAAAGCAAGCAAGACAAATTGGTGAGTAATTCATGTCTATATATAATGAAGAGAGCGATTGTTGGTGGTGTCAAGTCTGTTAAACGAATCGTGACTTGTGATAAAATATTCCATTGATGTAGTTGTTGAATATTGACAGAAGACATGACATGTCCCCGGAGATGTCTTGTTATTGATGTGTGAGGTAATATGCCTTAATATAAACCAAACAACATCCTGAATCTCTAGTGCATGGTACCTGTGGTCCCTCGAGGACAGCAGGTATAGGTAGAATTCGAACAATAAATATAATGAGTCTCGTTGGGTGTAACAAGTCACGCCATAACCAGGATGCCATGAAATCGTATGTGTTCTTGTTTATCACTTGTACAGTCAACTATTTCTCGTTCTAGTCATTGCACCACGACTGGTATATCAAAGGTCGTGGCATGTGCTATCCTGTCTGAGGGATGGTGCATGTAAAAGATCCCGTGCTACTAATGGAAAAATGTAGCGGGTTTCCTCTATACGACTATATGTAAAGACATTACCAAATGTTTTACATTCAATAGCCGATGATTAACACATCAATGTGTCGTTAATAAAATAATGTTTCACTTTCTGTACAATCGACATAGATACCAGGTTGGTTGCTTCATTGGGTTGGTTGTAGATTGTAGTTTGTGGAGTTCTTCGGAGTACCACGAATACTGCTTGGTCGATATTCGTTACGTGCATATTAAAACTATTTGCTGACTAATGACATACAAGTCCGAGACATACCTCGTCAGTAGAAATGTCTGAAACTACATTACTAGGTTATAATCATATAAAAATAATTAATTACAATGCTGTCTGAAGCATTCATCGTTCTTTATTGTTTAAACTTATACGGCTGTTGGCTGTTGTTCATTAATAATGTATTGTTGTTAATAACACTGAGTAAATATGTACTAGGAGCAACCACTCTGAGGTGACATAATTTGTAAATGGAGTATATAAATACTTTTTGTTATACTGATAATTATTATTCCACTTTGCATATTTGCACCACTTTTCATACAATGTAAACTCCCCCCAGTGCCGGATTTATAAGGGGGCAAAGTGGGTAGACTAAGGACTTCCTTTATAAAAAAAAATGTAATAATTATAAAATTAGTTCATTTTTATTTTATTTCTCATGTATTTTAAATTCTATGTTGAGGGCCTCCCGAACCTGAAGTGCCTCGGGCCCCCAAGTCTAAATCCGGCCCTGGCTCCCACTCCCCGTTTTAATGATATATTTATTATTCATGTACAATTATATTTATTATTTGTTACGCTTATGGACTGTATGTTTACGGCTAATGTATATATATATATATATTTCGTTAGGTAGTTAATCCCGTGGATCGATAAGGTAGTATCATAAATTCGAATTATGCGTCTAACATGTATTATATTTTCGTTGTGTTCTTAAATTCGTTGACAGCACTACACCTCGAATTATACAGAAATTGCCCCACCACGAAAAAACTAAAATTTCATAGTTGTTTTAACAATATATTTTAACAAAATGTAGTTATTTATCAGTAAGATCCCACAATATACATGTATGAAACAACATCTGCAGTACTAATAGTTTGGTCTTAAACCATGTCTCCAGCCAGTGCTCCACGACTGGTACATCAAAGGCAGTGGTATGTGCTATCCTGTCTATGGTATGGTGCATATAAAATACCCATAGCTGCTAATCGAAAACTGTGTGGTCCTTAACCATATGCCCGACGCCATATAACCGTAAATGAAATGTCTTGAATGCGTCGTAAACTAAAACATTTCCCTCCTTAAACCATGTCAATATCAATAATAATATAATACTTTAAAAACAAAACAAAAAGTCATCACTATTATTATGTGTTTTAACAAACTATAAAACATGAATTTTTTTAAGCAAATTTATGAAGAACATTTCTTAAAGACTTTTTGCTACACACTTCTAAATAACCTAATCATGTTGTTTTAGAAGACAACTGAGGAGTCGCCTGTTTTTCCATGGATCGGCCGGGTTCACCTCTCTCCTTCTGGCAGGCTTGATACTTGAAAGGAAATATTAAGTTAACCATCGCTGGATTTTTCGCGCCACTCCCCTAGTGGCACCAGCGATTAAACTCTTATAACCCTTTGGCGTCACTTGAAAAGTGACGCCGGTTTGGGAAGTTATAATAACTTCCTAAACAACTAGTAGGCTGTCAGGATTGGACTGAACTGCGGTTGGACACGGTGGGGGTGGGGGGGGGGGGGGGTTAGGATGATGGGATGCCGGGAGTTAGGGCATTATGTGGGGCTATATGCGTAGGCGGTTCGGCCTTAGGTTTTGTGTCGTGGGTCGGCCTCCCCTCCCTCCCGACCCTCACCTGGTCACACCAATGTTTAAAATATGACTGGCAGCCCCTTTCCTCTTAACCTCCCATGGGCTTAATGAATATTGTTCAAGAATTATTATTAATATTAGACCAGCCCATCTAAATTTGCGCCGAAAATATATTATATTAATAATATATAGAGATTAGGAATGTTGATATTTTTTTTAAGGGCGCAGCCAAATCTTTTTAAACCCTATTTTCCCCTTTTTATACTTTTGGCGTTAATTTTCAAAATTTCCCCTATTTGTTAGGTTATCCCTGTCCCGAGTCAGACCTCCGATCCTATCGGAGGCCGGACTCGGGATAGGCGTGTTCGAAACCCTAGTGGTATATGGACATGTTAAACAAGTTACTAAGCTAAGCTACACACTGATGTAATATCATCAGTGTTTTTTAAAAATCATTTTAACTATATTTCCACGTATAAATACAATATGCATACACAAGACAAACTAAAGATTATACACGAGAGGAGGGACGGTTATAACCTGTCTCTGATACGTTGTGGGTCAGTTATCGGCCTTAAGGCTAGTGCAGTAGATACTAGGTTCGTGTGACCGTACCGGATCCAATCTAGAGTGAATTTTAACACAAATGTGATTTATAGCCAGGTGTAAGACCATAACGCTGATCTCTCTCTCTCTCTCTCTCTCTCTCTCTCTCTCTCTCTCTCTCTCTCTCTCTCTCTCTCTCTCTCTCTGTCTCTCTTTCTCGCTCTCTGCGTGTCTCTCTGTCTGTCTGTCTGTCTGTCGGTCGGTCTCTCTCTCTCTCTCTCTCTCTCTCTCTCTCTCTCTCTCTCTCTCTCTCTCTCTCTCTCTCTCTCTGCCCGTCTCTCTGTCTCTCTTTCTCGCTCTCTGCGTGTCTCACTCTCTGTCTGTCTGTCTGTCTCTCTGTCTCTGTCTCTCTCTCTCTCTCTCTCTCTCTCTCTCTCTCTCTCTCTCTCTCTCTCTCTCTCTCTCTCTCTCTCTCTCTCTCTTTCTCTCTCTCTCTCTCTCTAAGAATCTGGGTTAAGCTATGAGCTAAAATTAAGAACCACTAATGTTTAAAATCAAAAACGTTTTTATAGTAAAGTTATTAATCGTTTCAGTTAACCTTGCCATGATGTCATTATGGCTTTCATTGCTATAACAAGTTGGTATTTCCAGCACTCGTCAATATATCAATATCTAAGGCGTTCATTAATATCTTATACACCGGCAACAATCGTGCAAGAGCGGTGTTACTCAGAGAGTCGCCCGGCGCTTTAAACCGCATGGGATTTGTCAATGTTCATATATTTTTTTGCAAACCAGGGGCAACTTGTGCCGCAGGTGCTAACTCACGGCGATAAAAACACGTTCGGTGTCTAAACCAAATACCACCGTTCGATAAAAGCGTCTAATCCCTGATGCTAATTATCTTTACGGGCTAAACGCTAAAATGGAGGATGTGAAAGTCACAGGTTTTTTTAAATAGCAAAACATGAGCACCATATCATCCGATGAAAACGTCTCACATCTGCCATTGTTTGACTCTATAAGAATCCTGTGGAACAATCCTCTCTGTTGTCCGACATGTGTGTATAATTATT